>NC_084568.2:42910000-42930000 GCF_033978685.3 Nerophis lumbriciformis
ACTGGCGTGTGGTTTGGACATGTCTTCTTCGTTGGTTGTCCTGCAATTTGATTGGATGAATGCTGTGTGATGAAAACAAAGTCGATCTAATTTGATTGGCTGTTGTACTGAGAGCACACCAGCTGACACACGCAACGCTGATAGACAAGTACACAATGAAAAATACGGAGCGCTCCCGAATAACTTTTTCATCTTTGGGTTTTGGGGAAAGTAGCAAGTCATGTCAAGTCATGTCAATTCAAAAGGCTCAAGTCCAAGTGAAGTCACAAGTCATTGATGTTAAAGTCTAAGTCGAGTTGCAAGTCTTTTTACATTTTGTCAAGTCGAGTCTAAAGTCATCAAATTCATGACTCGAGTCTGACTCGAGTCCAAGTCATGTGACTCGAGTCCACACCTCTGAAGATCTGTAGTGATATTTCAGTATGAATCCGCACATCATTGGTATTATTGTAGTTTGTCAAAAATAACAAACATCCTCTTCAAACGCTGCGTGTGTAGCAATCCATTCTTGCTTCACTCATCATCACAAACAGATTGTCAGCTCATCCCGTATTCCATTGACTCCATTTGCAGCGCATCTAGCAAATCCACACAACAGCGGCACTAAATCCACTTTCCCCATTTGGCTCAGAAAAAGAGAACCTAAGCCCCGTGGTGACGACCATTCTCTGCGCTCTCTTTGATTTGACATTCCATTTTATTAGCCGTGGCCCGTGGCAGGCCGGCGTGGAGGCATCCTAATGCTGCCACAAAAGTGGCCCTCCAGTGCGCCAATGAGCGGCGCGCCGTAGTCACCGCGGTCAAGGTCACGATGCCACGAGAGCCGCTTCCGTCCTATTCTGTCACGCTGCCGGGAACAATTTCACTTATCCTTTTACTTGCCATTCACATTCAGATTGGATGTTACATCATCTGGCAGGGAGCACTTTACATGCACAGTACATGAGTTGTTTTAATTGTGGCTTATTCTTCTTCTCAGTATTGTCCTAGTAAGAGTGCTCCTCCTGCCACAATGTCATTTATGAGCCCATTCTAATTCCTCCTCATGTAAATGACTTTTAACCTTCAAAGCTGCTCGAGGTCACACTTATTGAAGCTTAGAAAGGCACTCGTGTTTGATCATCGTGACCCATCCTCTTCCTACTTCAAATCTTCAGGATGCACGGAGAGAAAGAAGGGTGCAATAACGCATTTTGCCCGACGATGATATTGCCGATAAAGGATATTATTGTCAACATTATTTTGTTCAAATAAACCAACCTAAATCTGCTAGCTAGCAGGCTAACGCTAGTCTGTCCATCATTTAATCAACGTGTGGTTATCAACAGTGTTGGGTTAGTTACTGAAAACCAGTAAGTAGTTACAGTTACTAGTTACTTTATTTCAAAAGTAACTCAGTTACTTACACCAGAAAGTAATGCGTTACTGTGGAAAGTAACTATTTAGTTACTTATATATATATATATATATATATATATATATATATATATATATATATATATATATATATATTTATATATGCATGTCAAGTTGATCAACCCATTGTATTATTCTCCAGTGCAATAACAGTACTGAAATGAAGGCTAAAAGGGCATTAAAGGAAAAAAAAATAAAAAATTATATATATATATATATATATATATAATTTTTTTTTTTTTTTTTTCCCCTTTAATGCCCTTTTAGCCTTCATTTCAGTGCAATAACAGTACTGAAATGAAGGCTAAAAGGGCATTAAAGGGAAAAAAAATAAAAAAAATTATATATATATATATATATATATATATATATACTGTTAAAGGAAAAAAAATTATATATATATATATTTTTTTTTTTTTTTCCTTTAATGCCCTTTTAGCCTTCATTTCAGTACTGTTATTGCACTGGAGAATAATACAATGGGTTGATCAACTTGACATGCATATATATATATATATATATATATATCTATAAGTAACTAAATAGTTACTTTCCACAGTAACGCATTACTTTCCACAGTAACGCATTACTTTCTGTAAAAAAAAAAATTAAAAAATTAAAAATTATATATATACCGTATATATATATATATATATATATATACATATATATATATATATATATGTATATATATATAATTATTTTTTTTATTTTTTATTTTTTCTCCTTTAATGCCCTTTTAGCCTTCATTTAAGTACTCTTATTGCACTGGAGAATAATACAATGGGTTGATCAACTTGACATGCATTTGCACACAAAGACAAAGATATGTTTCAAAGAGCCAATTTATTTCAGGCCAGAACAAATTGACAAAACTATTTTAAATAGCTGCAACATAACATACATAAGTAACAAACAGCATAATAACAACATAGCTGTAAACCTGGCTTCACCTAAGGAAGGCTCTCATGACAAACACACAAAGCCTAACCAGGCATTTCTCTCTCTCAAGGAATTGTGAAATAAAATCATGTCTTCATGAGATCAACACTGTACTGAAGCCCAAAACATTCTACGCATTTCCCCAGTTTTAGTTTAGAGATAAGGAAAGATTGGCCTGGCCCACTGGTATCCCTCTTTATGTTTGTGAACTTTATCGTCGATACATTTAGAGTGATGTGATAATCAAACACTCTAGAAGTCTAGAAGGAAAGAGTATATAAGAGAATTGACAGAGTGTGTACCTTCAGTGCTGAATGATGAGCAGAGGCAGAGTTTGGAGTGTTTTCTTTAGCTCGCTTTCCATGTTTATGTACTCACTGTCCACTGTGTCCAGGTACGTGGAAAATGTTTTCCGTGCCATTTGCTGTTTGACGCCGGTATCATGCTAATTAGCTGCCCGAAATTGGGTGACTCCACTGTAGAAATAGCCTGCATGTCTTCTAGCACATACGCTGCAATGGCTCTATCAATGTTGTCCTGGCTAGCAGTGCCTCCGTTAAAATCCTTAGGTGGCGTCTGTCTCTCTCTTTACTAGCTTCGTCGAAACATGTTGCTTTTGTAGCTGTTTCAGCAGATTTGAATTTCTGTTTTGGGCAGTAGATGGGATCTTTGATCCAAGACACAACTCACATTTAACTAAAATGTTCTTTTCTTTGTGCTCGACAAAAGAAAAGTAGTGAGAATATCTCCATGTTAAGAAACTCTGCTTCGACTCCGCCATGATGTCTTGTTAGTAAACACACACACACACACACACACAGTGCCTCTTCTCTGCCTTGTAACACAGGAAGAATCAGAAGGACGACACTGTAACTCTCCAATAAAACACACTCAGATCTTCTGTTTCTAGCCGATACTACATAAAAAATAACGTAAAATAACGCAGTAACGCATCATGTAGTAACAGTAACTGAGTTACTGAATATAAAAAATAACGCGTTAGACTACTAGTTACCGCTAAAAATAACGGCGTTACAGTAACTGGTTATCAATCACATTTTTTTTAACATTTGTATTTAATACCATGGAGAGTTGTCCATGATATGATCAATAACACAGGGGATGTGCAAAGAGTGTGCGCTCTGTGTCCAGCAGCACGTAACAACACATACACACGGCGGTCATCCAGGCTGGCAAACTTAGCCAGTACATTTTCATTTATCCTTCGGTTAATAGTCATATTGGACCAAGCCTAGGCAAGGGCCGTGTTTGGACTAATTAATAGTCTTGTTCACCTGGTTCAACTCTGCATGGCGGCCATTGCATCCATTTTGTATTCCCTAACATCTCTGCTGTGGATGAGCACACACCACAAGCCAAGCAGTTTTAAAACTTCTACGTGTGACAACTATAGACCTGGACTGTGTTCTTGTTACAACAGCACCTTTTTAAATATGAAATATACAACATTTTATGAGATACATTTTGGACTGAGTTTTGTCGGTAAATGCATGGTGCAAAGATTCTGTTTATTTCAACATATACAGGTAAAAGCCAGTAAATTTGAATATTTTTAAAAACTTGATTTATTTCAGTAATTGCATTCAAAAGGTGTAACTTGTACATTATATTTATTCATTGCACACAGACTGATGCATTCAAATGTTTATTTCATTTAATTTTGATGATTTGAAGTGGCAACAAATGACAATCCAAAATTCCGTGTGTCACAAAATTAGAATATTACTTAAGGCTAATACAAAAAAGGGATTTTTAGAAATGTTGGCCAACTGAAAAGTATGACAATGAAAAATATGAGCATGTACAATACTCAATACTTGGTTGGAGCTCCTTTTGCCTCAATTACTGCGTTAATGCGGCGTGGCATGGAGTCGATGAGTTTCTGGCACTGCTCAGGTGTTATGAGAGCCCAGGTTGCTCTGATAGTGGCCTTCAACTCTTCTGCCTTTTTGGGTCTGGCATTCTGCATCTTCCTTTTCACAATACCCCACAGATTTTCTATGGGGCTAAGGTCAGGGGAGTTGGCGGGCCAATTTAGAACAGAAATACCATGGTCCGTAAACCAGGCACGGGTAGATTTTGCGCTGTGTGCAGGCGCCAAGTCCTGTTGGAACTTGAAATCTCCATCTCCATAGAGCAGGTCAGCAGCAGGAAGCATGAAGTGCTCTAAAACTTGCTGGTAGACTGCTGCGTTGACCCTGGATCTCAGGAAACAGAGTGGACCGACACCAGCAGATGACATGGCACCCCAAACCATCACCCAACCATGCAAATTTTGCATTTCCTTTGGAAATCGAGGTCCCAGAGTCTGGAGGAAGACAGGAGAGGCACAGGATCCACGTTGCCTGAAGTCTAGTGTAAAGTTTCCACCATCAGTGATGGTTTGGGGTGCCATGTCATCTGCTGGTGTCGGTCCACTCTGTTTCCTGAGATCCAGGGTCAACGCAGCCGTCTACCAGCAAGTTTTAGAGCACTTCATGCTTCCTGCTGCTGACCTGCTCTATGGAGATGGAGATTTCAAGTTCCAACAGGACTTGGCGCCTGCACACAGCGCAAAATCTACCCGTGCCTGGTTTACGGACCATGGTATTTCTGTTCTAAATTGGCCCGCCAACTCCCCTGACCTTAGCCCCATAGAAAATCTGTGGGGTATTGTGAAAAGGAAGATGCAGAATGCCAGACCCAAAAACGCAGAAGAGTTGAAGGCCACTATCAGAGCAACCTGGGCTCTCATAACACCTGAGCAGTGCCAGAAACTCATCGACTCCATGCCACGCCGCATTAACGCAGTAATTGAGGCAAAAGGAGCTCCAACCAAGTATTGAGTATTGTACATGCTCATATTTTTCATTTTCATACTTTTCAGTTGGCCAACATTTCTAAAAATCCCTTTTTTGTATTAGCCTTAAGTAATATTCTAATTTTGTGACACACGGAATTTTGGATTTTCATTTGTTGCCACTTCAAATCATCAAAATTAAATGAAATAAACATTTGAATGCATCAGTCTGTGTGCAATGAATAAATATAATGTACAAGTTACACCTTTTGAATGCAATTACTGAAATAAATCAAGTTTTTCAAAATATTCTAATTTACTGGCTTTCACCTGTATATAAATGATGCATCGCATGTTCTTTTACATACCAAAAAGGAGTAGGAAGAAGCAACACAATGACAACAATAAACACATTTCTCTATACAAAGGATTTGAATCGGCAGCTATCATTATTTTTGATAATGATTGTATTTACATTTTCCCATTGACTTATATTTATTTTTGTTTTATTTGAGCTTAGTTTACATTTAATTTGAGCAAAAAGTTGTTTAAATACAGAGTCCATTCAGACCTTTTGACTATTCAGTAAGAAAAAATGTTTTTAGGCGATATAACTTTTTTGGCTGCAAACTTTTCTTTCCCGCCGGACAGAGGTCACCCAGGTCACATGTCAAATCAATCTTCAGGCTTGGCTTCAGCTCCAAGCCCCCAAAAACTTTTGTCCTTTCTTTCCCCTTACCGTGTTTCTTTGCGTAGCCTTTCCTCGCTGGTTGAGGTTTCAAAGAAGAACTTTGATTATTGCCGAGCTTCCTCATTGATCTCACTCCAGTATCATGTGACACTTGATCCACATCACTGGACCCAGCATAGTAAATGTGATACACAGCAGTTATTGACCGCCACTGGAAAAAACATACAGCATCAAAATAACAAACTACCCAGAAACTGCGACGCCATTTGACTAAATCATGGATTGATTAGCCAGCGAGCTGTCGACCGCCAGTGACCAGTTGATCTTTAGACAAATGAAATACACGTTAACCCCTGAACACACCCTCTACTTATAGGCAAGAACCACTTGTTCTAAAGCACACGCAGTCTTTTTAAACACTATAAAACCTGACTTTTCCCCCAAGTTTCTGCAGTCTGTGTGAAAGGCGTAAAATCTGAAATTGTCCCCGCTTTTGTGTTGAATGTCATTTTCGCCATTGAAAACACTCGACACTAATATGCTGGTGTCACTGAGTGGAATGCATTAAGTCTTGATACCAATATTTTCGTACCAGTACCTCATACTTGCCAACCTTGAGACCTCCGATTTCAGGAGGTGGGGGGAGGTGGGTGAGGGTCGGCGTGGTCGGGGTGGGAGGGGGGCGTGGCTAAAAGGGGAGGAGTATATTTACAGCTAGAATTCACCAAGTCAAGTATTTCATACATATATATATATATATATATATATATATATATATAATATAACAAATACTTGACGTTCAGTGAATTCTAGCTATATATATATATATATATATATATATATATATATATATATATATATATATATATATATATATATATATATATATATATATGTATATATGTATATATATATATATGTATGTGTGGGAAAAAAAATCACAAGACTATTTCATCTCTACAGGCCTGTTTCATGAGGGGGGGTACCCTCAATCGTCAGGAGATTTTAATGGGAGCATTCGCATACCATGGTTTATATAGGGCACAGAGTGGGTGGGTACAGGCTGGCCTAGGGGCGTGGTGATTGGCTCATGTGTTACCTAGGAGGTGTTTCCGTCTATGGCGGCATGCTGTGACAATTTCGCTGCGCTTGTTGAGGGATGACAGGTCTGGACGGTAAATAATAAACAGTTTCTCTTTCAAGCATAGGTTGCATCTTTTATTACCACTATTGTAAGGTGTGCTGGATGCAAGAATTTGCCATGTTATTGAATATTCAACATTATTGTCTTTGAGGTCCCAAATGTGTTTGCTGAGTTCTGTGGTATTTCGCAGGTTTTTGTTCCTGAAAGAAGCCTTGTGATTGTTCCATCTGGTTTTGAATTCTCCCTCGGTTAATCCTACATATGTGTCGGATGTGTTAATGTCCTTGCGTATTACCTTAGATTGGTAGACAACTGATGTTTGTAAGCACCCCCCGTTGAGAGGGCAATCAGGTTTCTTTCGACAGTTACAGCCTTTGGAGTCGCTCTGTCTGGGGGCCGACGGCTCATTTGCAATTGTTTTGTTGTGGTTTGAGATGATTTGTCGTATATTGTTCATGCAGCTGTAGCTCAATTTAATGTTGTTCTTGTTGAATACTTTTCTTAGGGTGTTGTCTTTGGGAAAGTGTTTGTCAATCAGATTGAGGAATTTGTGTCCAATGTTAGTTGAGACGTTTTTGCTGTATGGGGGGTTGTACCAGATGATGTCGTTTCGTTTTCTGTTCTTTTTTGGCTGGATTCCTGGCGTGGGTTCATAGGTGAGGGTGAAATTGTATCCGCTTTCATCAAGGGCTTTTTGGTACGGGGGGGTTGCTTGGTCAAATTCAGCTTTGCTAGATGACAGCATCGATAGCCTTTTATTGATTCCGGTAGGTATTCTTTTCGTGGTGGTGGGTGGGTGGTTGCTGTCATGGTGCACGTATTGGAGTGTTGTGTTGGGTTTCGTGAATGGTTGGTAGCTGTTATTTCTCAGGTTGAAAGTGACGTCAAGGAAGTTGACGGTTTGCTTGTTGGCTTCAATCGTGATCCGTAGGCCGTTCTCTTTGAAAATTTGGCATATGCGCTTCTTGGTATTCTCGCTGCTCCTTGGCGAGGCGCGACACACTGCCAGTCCGTCATCACGGTAAATACCAAGGTTCAGATTGAGGCTAGCGAGCTGGGAGAGGAGGAAACTCCCAACGAGTTCACACGTTTCTGCTCCGTCAAAACTTCCCATAGTGACACGTTTCTGCTCCGTCAAAACTGCTCCGTCAAAACTTCCCATAGCAGCTCCCATTAAAATCTCCTGACGATTGAGGGTACCCCCCCTCATGAAACAGGCCTGTAGAGATGAAATAGTCTTGTGATTTTTTTTCCCACACATACATATATTGCGCTCTACTACGGTATCGAGCACTATTTTTTGGATAACCTTATTAAGACATATATATATATATATATATATATATATATATATATATATATATATATATATATATATATAAAATAAATACTTGAATTTCAGTGTTCATTTATTTACACATATACACACACATAACACTCATCTACTCATTGTTGAGTTAAGGGTTGAATTGTCCATCCTTGTTCTATTCTCTGTCACTATTTTTCTAACCATGCTGAACACCCTCTCTGATGATGCATTGCTGTGTGGCACGCACAAAAGTGCTTTCATCAAATGCACTAGATGGCAGTATTGTCCTGTTTAAGAGTGTCACAACATTGCTGTTTACGGCAGACAAACTGCTTTACGGTATACAAAAACGTGACTGCTGTTGTTGTGTGTTGTTGCCGCGCTGGGAGGACGTTAATGAAACTGCCTAACAATAAACCCACATAAGAAACCAAGAACTCGCCCTCCATCATTCTACAGTTATAACGTCATTGGGCAGGTATGCTGGTTATATTGTGGGTTAGCGGACTCAGGTCCTCATGGACCTGAGTCCGCCTGAATTTCGGGAGATTTTCGGGAGAAAATTTGTCCCGGGAGGTTTTCGGGAGAGGCGCTGAATTTCGGGAGTCTCCCGGAAAATCCGGGAGGGTTGGCAAGTATGCAGTACCTAAATGTATTGCAATACTTTTCTAAATAAAGGGGACCACAAAAAATGTAATTGTCTTTATTTAAACAAAAAATACATGAAATATATGTTTATTATTGCAATTTAGTCCTTAAATAAAATAGTGAACATACTGGACAACTTGTCTTTTAGTAGTAAGTAAACATTATGAGGGACAAACTGTAAAAATGGATTATTAATCTACTTCAGGGGTGCTCACACTTTTTCTGCAGGCGAGCTACTTTTCAATTGATCAAGTCGTGGGGATCTACCTCATTCATATATATCATTTATATTTACTTATTTATGAAATATATGTTTTTGTTAATAAGTTAAATGTGTTTAATGATAATGCAAGCATGTTTAACACATATAGTTAATATTGTTAAAAAATTAAAGGTGTTTAATGATAATGCAATCATGTTTAACACATAGTTAATATTGTTAATAAATTAAAGGTGTTTAATGATAATACAAGAATGTTTAATACATATAGTTAATATTGTTAATAAATTAAAGGTGTTTAATGATAATACAAGTATGTTTAATACATATAGTTAATATTGTTAACAAGTTAAAGGTGTTTAATGATAATACAAGCATGTTTAATACATATAGTTAATATTATTAATAAGTTAAAGGTGTTTAAAGATAATACAAGCATGTTTAACACATATAGTTACCGGTAATATTGTTAACAAGTTAAAGGTGTTTAATGATAATACAAGCATGTTTAACACATATAGTTAATATTGTTAATAAGTTAAAGGTGTTTAAAGATAATGCAAGCTTGTTTAACACATATAGTTAATATTGTTAACAAGTTAAAGGTGTTTAAAGATAATAAAAGCATGTTTAACACATATAGTTAATATTGTTAATAAGTTAAAGGTGTTTAAAGATAATGCAAGCATGTTTAACACATATAGTTAATATTGTTAACAAGTTAAAGGTGTTTAAAGATAATACAAGCATGTTTAACACATATAGTTAATATTGTTAACAAGTTAAGGTGTTTAAAGATAATACAGGCATGTTTATCACATATAGATTCCTTTCTTTCATGAAGACAAGAATATAAGTTGATGTATTACCTGATTCTGATGACTTGCATTGATTGTAATCAGACAGTGGTGCTAAAAACGTCCGCATTTTCGAATGGAGGAGAAAAAAGTCCTCCTTTCTGTCCAATACCACATGAAAGTGGTTGGTTTTTGGCATCTTATTTGTCCAGCTTCCGTACTCCTTTGTATACACTTTACAAGAAATACATTGTCGGCAAACTCCGTAGCTTGCTAGCTTGTGCACGCCAGCTTTCTGAGACTCTTGTTTTGTTAGCGCAGGCAGGATGAAGCAGAGCTTTTATTGTGCAACTGTGCAGTCGGTCTTTGGAGTTTTGACGACAGGTACGGCGCCAGAGTCTGTTGAAATAAAGTGTTTCTCGCCTTCCTGTCGGTAATTTTACTTAGCTGACAGCAATCAGCGTCATCTCAGAAGACCCTCGGGTGCCGTGAATGTCAATCAAGTGACGAAAGTGACGTCATAGTGAAGATTTATGATCGCTCATTTTTAGGACTATTTTTTTAATGGCTGGCTGGTGATCGACTGACACACCCTCCGAGATCGACCGGTAGCTCGCGATCGACGTAATGAGCACCCCTGATCTACTTGTTCATTTACTGTTAATATCTGCTTACTTTCTGTTTTAACATATTCTATCTACACATCTGTTCAAATGTAATAATCACTTATTCTTCTCTTCTTTGATACTTGACATTAGTTTTGGATGATACCACACATTTAGGTATCGATCCGATACCAAGTAGTTACAGGATCATACATTGGTCATATTCAAAGTCCTCATGTGTCCAGGGACATATTTCCTGACTTTATAAATCAAATCAAATCAAATCAACTTTATTTATAAAGCACATTTAAAATTTACCACAGGGGTAGCCAAAGTGCTGTACAATGGGCAGGTTAAAAGATAAAACGAGTACCGAGCAAACACAACACAACACAAACAAAACACGATAAAAAATAAATAAATAAAATAGAATAAATAAAAACAGGTTCACAGCATGTGTATTATGGGGCGCCATTGCAGGATGGATATCACTCAGTGTTAAAAGCCATGGAATAAAAGTATGTTTTTAAGAGAGATTTAAAAACAGGAAGAGAGGAGGCTTGTCTAATACTTAGAGGTAGGTCGTTCCAGAGCTTGGGAGCAGCAGCGGCGAAAGCTCTGTCACCTCTAAGCTTCAGCCTTGTGTCAGGGACCGTCAACAGCAGCTGATCGGCTGATCGGCTGATCGGGTGGGGCAGTAAGTTAAGTTATAAACATAATATGAATTTAAAAATGGGCGAAACTGCCCAAATATAGGTGTGCCAAGCTTGTGGCAACATCTTCAAAAAGACTTGAGGCTTTAATTGGTGCATCAACAAAGTATTGAGCAAAGCGTCTGAATACTCTTGGATTTTAGTTTTAAACAATTTGCGATTTAAAAAAAACCCAACAACTTCATGTTGTCATTGTGGGTTATTGTGTGTAGAATTGTGAGGACAAAAATGAATGTAATCTATTTCGGAATAAGGCTGTAACATAAAGTGAAGTGCTGTGAATACTCAACCTGCCTTATTTTCTGCTGAGTGGATGATGCGGATCCTCCATTTTCACACCAGTCACACCAGCCTTACTCTGCCTTGGATTGGCTCTACAGTAGAAGTTTCAAATGACCAATCTTAAAGAGGGTACTTGCTGGTATTTAATGCTAAGTGCCAAAAGGGTGGACCTCTGAGCGCGAATAGAAAGAGAGAGACGCTACACAAATGCAAAAAGACCAAGCGCTTGAACACAGAGAAGCCGCACAATCTTAAAAACAGTCTTAGTCAGACCTGGGCAAAATAGGGTCCGCAGGCCACATGCGGCCTATTAAGATTTTCAATTCGACCCGCCGGACACTCTACGTAATTTTTTTTAGACCTTTAACATCAAAACTGTAGTCGCCATGATGCTGTTTTTAAAGGGGAACATTATCACAATTTCAGAATGGTTAAAACCATTAAAATCAGTTCCTAGTGGCTTATTATATTTTTCGAAGTTTTTTTCAAAATTTTACCCATCACGCAATATCCCTAAAAAAAGCTTCAAAGTGCCTGATTTTAACCACCCGTCCATTTTCCTGTGACGTCACATAGTGAAGCCAACACAAACAAACATGGCGGAAAGAACAGCAAGCTATAGCGACATTAGCTCGGATTCAGACTCGGATTTCAGCGGCTTAAGCGATTCAACAGATTACGCATGTATTGAAACGGATGGTTGTAGTGTGGAGGCAGGTAGCGAAAACCAAATTGAAGAAGAAACTGAAGCTATTGAGCCATATCGGTTTGAACCGTATGCAAGCGAAACCGACGAAAACGACACGACAGCCAGCGACACGGGAGAAAGCCAGGACGAATTCGGCGATGGCCTTCTAACCAACGATTGGTATGTGTTTGTTTGGCATTAAAGGAAACTAACAACTATGAACTAGGTTTACAGCATATGAAATACATTTGGCAACAACATGCACTTTGAGAGTGCAGACAGCCCAGTTTTCATCAATTAATATATTCTGTAGACATACCCTCATGTCAGCAGGCCAGGGAAGCTAGGGTCGATATTCTTCTCTTGATCATCTTCGGTGGCATAAGGGACGGTGTGAGCCAAGACATCCAGGGGGTTTAGCTCGCTCGTCTGCGGGAACAAACTGCCGCCATTGCTTGCCGTGCTACTGAGGTCCTTTGTCCCTGAATTGCTCACACACTCCGGCAGATTCAATGGGGGTCTGGCGGCAGATTTCTTTGACTTTATGGTTGGAAATGCATCTGCTTTGAGTGTCGCAGGATATCCACACATTCTTGCCATCTCTGTCGTAGCATAGCTTTCGTGGGTAAAGTGTGCGGAACAAACGTCCGATTTCTTGCCACTTTGGCATCTTTGGGCCACTGGTGCAACTTGAATCCGTCCCTGTTGGTGTTGTTACACCCTCCGACAACACACCGACGAGGCATGATGTCGCCAAGGTACGGAAAACAGTCGAAAAACCTGAAAATAACAGAGCTGATTTGACTCGGTGTTTGAGAAAATGGCGGATTGCTTCCCGATGTGACGTCATCGCTCCGAGAGCGAATATTAGAAAGGCGTTTAATTCGCCAAAATTCACCCATTTAGAGTTTGGAAATCAGTTAAAAAAATATATGGTCTTTTTTCTGCAACATCAAGGTATATATTGACACTTACATAGGTCTGCTGATAATGTTCCCCTTTAATTGCCACTAGTCTTGAACTATAGAAAGTATTTCAATGGTTGAAATCTGCACTTTTAAGTGTTGTAGGAGTTATTGCAGTAATCTAGGTCACAGCAGCTCAGACTAGGAAAGCAAAGTAGGCGGGGTTTGCTTTCAGGACACATGTGTCAGGAACAGATGGGGAGGCAGATTTTTACAACAAATGTCCACATACAAGTGATAATATATCATATTGTAGGTGTTTATTACATTCATATTTTGCTGTTTGTTACATTTTTGTTGTGTTTAGCTTGTTTGTAAAGGATGTCTATGGAGGAGCTGGTCTGAGAAGTAAAATGTGTTCGTATGTTGTTAATATTCAGTGTTTTATTGTTCATAGTTACCGTATTTTCCGCACCATAAGCCGCCCTGGGTTATAAGCCGCGCCTTCAATGAACGGCATATTTCAAAACTTTGTCCACCTATAAGCCGCCCCGTGTTATAAGCCGCATCTAACTGCGCTAAAGGGAATGTCAAAAAAACAGTCAGATAGGTCAGTCAAACTTTAATAATATATTAAAAACCAGCGTTCTAACAACTCTGTTCACTCCCAAAATGTACGGTAATGTGCAAATGTGCAATCACAAACATAGTCAAATTCAAAATAGTGCAGAGCAATAACATCAATAAATTAATGTTGCTCGAACGTTAATGTCACAACACACAAAATAAACATAACACTCACTTTCTGAAGTTATTCTTCATTCATAAATCCCTCGAATTCTTCTCCTACGGTGTCCGAATTAAAAAGTTGGGCGAATACGAGATCCAAAATGGCCGGCTCCGTCTCGTCGAAGTCATCAGAGTCAGTGTCGCTGTTGTTTTTCCAGCAGTTCCGTGAATCCTGCCTTCCGGAAAGCTCGGACCACAGTTGAGACCGAAATATCCGCCCAGGCATTTACGATCCACTGGCAGATGTTGGCGTATGTCGTCCGGCGCTGTCTCCCTGTCTTAGTGAAGGTGTGTTCGCCTTCGGTCATCCATTGTTCCCACGCCGTTCGCAGTCATGCTTTAAATGCCTTGTTGACACCAATATCGAGCGGTTGGAGTTCTTTGGTTAATCCACCCGGAATGACGGCGAGTGTTGTATTTGTGTGCTTCACTTGTTTTTTGACACCATCTGTGATGTGGGCGCGCATGGAGTCGTATATCAACATGGACGGAGCTGCGTGAAAAAAGCCACCCGGCCTCTTCGCGTAAACTTCCCTTAACCACTCGCTCATCTTTTCTTCATCCATCCCTTCGAGTTAGCTTTTATGATGACGCCGGCTGGAAAGGTCTCTTTTGGCAAGGTCTTCCTTTTGAATATCACCATGGGTGGAAGTTTCTGGCCATTAGCATGGCAAGCTAGAACCACAGTGAAGGACGACTTCTCATTCCCTGTGGTGCGAATATTCACCGTACGTGCTCCCGTTGTATCCACAGTGCGGTTCACAGGAATATCAAAAGTCAGTGGAACCTCGTCCATGTTGATAATGTTCTCTGGCCGGATCTTTTTTTCAGCTATCTTGTTTTTACAATATGCACGGAAAGTAGCCAGCTTTTCTTGAAAGTCTTTAGGCAGTTGCTGTGAAATAGTAGTCCGTGTGCGGATGGAGAGATTGCGTCTTTTCATGAACCGGAAACACCAAGAAGCACCACCTTTAAAATCATCCAGGTGAAGTTCGCTTGCTAGCACTGTTGCCTTCATTCGAATAGTGATGGTGCTGACACTTCTGCTTGCTGCTCTCTGCTCAACAACCCACTGTTCCAGTTTGTCTTCCAACAGTTGCCATCTTGTTTTGTTCCCTCGGAAACTCTGTTTTGTCTTCTTTACCTGGCGCAGGTCATCTTGTTGCTTCCTCCACCTACGCACCATTGATTCATTTATGTTATATTCTCTTGCTGCTGCTCTATTTCCGTGTTCTTCGGCGTGACTTATTGCCTTAAGTTTAAATTCTGCGTTATACGCGTGTCGCTTAGTAGGAGCCATTTTGTGGTCTTTACAGATGTAAACACACAAAGGAAATGAAACGTAATACCCGCGCGCTTCTTCTTCTACGGGGGCGGGTGGTTGCTTACCGTAGAAGAAGAAGCGCTTCCTCTTCTACGGGGGCGGGTGCTTACCTTGGCAGTTGCTTACCATAGAAGAAGAAGCGCTTCCTCTTCTACGGGGAAAAAAGATGGCGGCTGTTTACCGTAGTTGCGAGACCGAAACTTTATGAAAATAAATATTTATATTAATCCATATATAAGGCGCACCGGGTTATAAGCCGCACTGTCAGCTTTTGTGAAAATTTGTGGTTTTTAGGTGCGGCTTATAGTGCGGAAAATACGGTATATTGTAAATCCAACTGTCTTTATTTTCATGTACATTTTGGGTGTCCCATTCAGTAAAAAAACGGTGAAATTCTATTCTGTTTTTTTGAGGTGCTCTGTCATAACTTTTTTTTAGAGTTCTATAGGACAGTGTTTATTTTTGTGTTAGTGTTCCTGAAAAAAAGGGAGCCAAACACACATGCTGTACAGCAGATTTCTACTGCTAAATGTGTATATATCATTTATACACACATACACATTGGCCCCCCCCAGACACATTTTCTCTCTCACTGTGGCCCCCGAGTCAAAGTATTTTCCCTAAGTCCACTACACGCAGTGTGTGTTTGACATTTGGCAGCACTGCATTCATTATTGCACCATCTGTTCTGTTGTGGCAACGTTACGCCACTAAATACTGGCAGCCTTTATTCAGCTTTTTCATTTTATTTTACCATTAACTTTGACAAAACAAACGTCCACTGCAGAGGACGCTGGTTCTTTGAGGGGATATATGGATCAGTAGAAGAGCTATAGTTTATCTTTAGTGTAATCTACTATTATTATTCAAATATGTGTTACACTGCCAACAACTGGTCTGAAGTGCATACTGCAGTATATATTTGGTATATACTTTTTTAAATTACTGGTATACAGTACAGGCCAAAAGTTTGGACACCCTTCATTCAATGTGTTTTCTTTATTTTCATGATTATTAACATTGTAGATTGTCACATGAAAACTATGAATGAACACATGTGGAGTTATCTACTTAACAACAAAGGTTGAAATAACTGAAAACATGTTTGATATTTATTTTAATATATATTATTATTTATTAAAAATGTTTTTTTTTATTTATTTATGAATTTGTTTTGTTTTGTTCACATGTTAAAGGTGTGTATATATATATATATATATATATATATATATATATATATATACACACACCTTTAACATGTGAACAAAACAAATTTTATATATATATATATATATATATATATATATATATTAGGGCTGCAACTAACAACTAATTTGATAATTGATTAATATGTCGATTATTACTTCGATTAATCGATTAATAATCGGATAAAAGAGACAAACTACATTTCTATCCTTTCCAGTATTTTATTGAAAAAAACCCAGCATACTGGCACCATACTTATTTTGATTAATGTTTCTCAGCTGTTTGTACATGTTGCAGTTTATAAATAAAGGTTTATTTAAAAAAAAAATAAAAATACAAAAGTAGCCTCTGGGCATGCGCATAGCATAGATCCAACGAATCGGTGACTAAATTAATCGGCAACTATTTTTATAACCGATTTTAATCGATTTAATCGATTAGTTGTTGCAGCCCTAATATATATATATATATATATATATATATATATATATATATATACCGTATTTTCCGCACCATAAGCCGCCCTGGGTTATAAGCCGCGCCTTCAATGAACGGCATATTTCAAAACTTTGTCCACCTATAAGCCGCCCCGTGTTGTAAGCCGCATCTAACTGCGCTAAAGGAATGTCAAAAAAACAGTCAAATAGGTCAGTCAAACTTTAATAATATATTAAAACCAGCGTGATGTGGGCGCGCATGGAGTCGTATATCAACATGGACGAAGCTGCGTGAAAAAAGCCACCCGGCCTCTTCGCGTAAACTTAAACTTACCTTAACCACTCGCTCATCTTTTCTTCATCCATCCCTTCGAGTTAGCTTTTATGATGATGCCGGCTGGAAAGGTCTCTTTTGGCAAGGTCTTCCTTTTGAATATCACCATGGGTGGAAGTTTCTGGCCATTAGCATGGCAAGCTAGAACCACAGTGAAGGATGACTTCTCATTCCCTGTGGTGCGAATATTCACCGTACGTGCTCCCGTTGTATCCACAGTGCGGTTCACAGGAATATCAGTTGCTGTGAAATAGTAATCCGTGTGCGGATGGAGAGATTGCGTCTTTTCATGAACCGGATCCCTGTCGTTTAGTAGGAGCCATTTTGTGGTCTTTACAGATGTAAACACACAAAGGAAATGAAAGGTACGGTAATATCCGCGCGCTTTTTCTTCTTCTACGCGGGCGGGTGGTTGCTTACAGTAGCTTAAGAAGCGCTTCCTGTTCTATGGGGGCGGGCGCTTACCTTGGCGGTTGCTTGCGTAGAAGAAGAAGCGCTTCCTGTTCTACCGGGAAAAAAGATGGCGGCTGTTTACCGTAGTTACGAGACCGAAACTTTATGAAAATGAATCTTAATATTTATCCATATATAAAGCGCACCGGGTTAAAAGGCGCACTGTCAGCTTTTGAGAAAATTTGTGGTTTTTAGGTGTGCCTTATAGTGCGGAAAATACGGTATATATATATACATATACAGTACAGGCCACAGGTTTGGACACACCTTCTCATTCAATGCGTTTTCTTTATTTTCATGACTATTTACATTGTAGATTGTCACATGTAAACTATGCATGGACACATGTGGAGTTATGTACTTAACAAAAAAAAGGTGAAATAACTGAAAACCATGTTTTATATTCTCGTTTCTTCAAAATAGCCACCCTTTGCTCTGATTACGGCTTTGCACACCCTTGGCATTCTCTCCATGAGCTTCAAGAGGTAGTCACCTGAAATGGTTTTCACTTCACAGGTGTCATAGTTTTGATGTGACAATGTACAATGTAAATAGTCATGAAAATAAAGAAACGCCATTGAATGAGGAGAAGGTGTGTCCAAACTTTTGTCCTGTACTGTACATCAGAACTTATCTTCCAGATCTTCAATTACTGTTATGACTATGATGTGTGTTTAATGTGCCACTGCCAACTACTGGCCTGGAGTGCACACTGCAGCATGTACTGTACGTCTGGACTCCTATATTCTAATTAGACTGTAGCATGATGACAAAATGCTGTAATTTCTCGATAACAACTCCCGGTATTTCTTTCTTAAACACGTGTCGTAGACCCCGGGCATTCTTTGTCCTTGGCCAGCGATAACGACTTTCTCGGAAAGCTTCTTCATCGTGATAGTTGAGGGTGCGCAGTACTTTTAATAACCTCTCCATGTTCAACCTGACCCCCTCTGCACCGTAGATTGCTTATTGATCCCGCTTCTCTTAAACGTAGCGCTGCTTGTTCCTTTTTAACCCAGATGTCTAACCTGCGCTACTGTATCTTGTTGCATGAGAAATGCTGAACGGGATGAGCCCTGTCATCTTCCCCGCCAGCCGCCCTCCTTTATAAATAATGATTATTCCACAGGCCCATCAATTCTGCTTTGTGGAGCAATATTTTTCGGCGAGTTTATTTTTCCAATTCAATAGCTGCTCATATTTCATTACCCGGGGTTCTTTTTCGCCGCCGTGAAAGCGAGAGCGAGAGGGCTTGTTGTAATCCACAGCAACACAATCAATAAACATGATAGAGAGTCTAATCAATCAATAGCACTTTTCCTGCGCATCAATCTGGACATACGAGCTACTAGATAAACTGCTTTTTGATGGATTTAGGATTCTTATCGGATTCTGATATTTCATGCGGTTAGGAATGCAAACGGAACAGCTAAATGAGCAGCTGTGGAACTAGCACACGTCTTCTATGGTAGGCTGCTGCTAAATGAGCAGCTGTGGAATGTATCACTTATTTTTACAGTAAAATTCTGGCACACCTTTTTACTGTAAAATCGACAGTTGTTACACTGCATTACTATAAATGTAAAAAAAATTATGCATCACTTATTTTTACAGTAAAATTCTGGCTTCTTTTTTTTTTACTGTAAAGTCGACAGTTGTTACAATGCATTACTGTAAATGTAATACACAAATGTTCACCTATTTTTACAGTAAAATTCTGGCATTTTTTTTGCTGTAAAATCGACATTTGTTACACTGCATTACTATAAATGTAAAAAAAAATATGTATCACTTATTTTTACAGTAAAATTCTGGCTTTTTTTGCCACTGCATTACTATAAATGTAATAAACAAATATTCACCTATTTTTACAGTAAAATTCTGGCTTTTTTTTTGCTGTAAAATCGACATTTGTTACACTGCATTACTATAAATGTAAAAAAAAATATGTATCACTTATTTTTACAGTAAAATTCTGGCTTTTTTTGCCACTGCATTACTATAAATGTAATAAAGAAATGTTCACCTATTTTTACAGTAAAATTCTGGCATTTTTTTGCTGTAAAATCGACATTTGTTACACTGCATTACTATAAATGTAAAAAACATTATGCATCACTTATTTTTACAGTAAAATTCTGGCTTCTTTTTTTTTTTTTACTGTAAAGTCGACAGTTGTTACAATGCATTACTGTAAATGTAATAAACAAATGTTCACCTATTTTTACAGTAAAATTCTGGCATTTGTTTTGCTGTAAAATCGACATTTGTTACACTGCATTACTATAAATGTAAAA
>NC_084568.2:42935000-43052500 GCF_033978685.3 Nerophis lumbriciformis
ATTTTGCGCTGTGTGCAGGCGCCAAGTCCTGTTGGAACTTGAAATCTCCATCTCCATAGAGCAGGTCAGCAGCAGGAAGCATGAAGTGCTCTAAAACTTGCTGGTAGACGGCTGCGTTGACCCTGGATCTCAGGAAACAGAGTGGACCGACACCAGCAGATGACATGGCACCCCAAACCATCACCCAACCATGCAAATTTTGCATTTCCTTTGGAAATCGAGGTCCCAGAGTCTGGAGGAAGACAGGAGAGGCACAGGATCCACGTTGCCTGAAGTCTAGTGTAAAGTTTCCACCATCAGTGATGGTTTGGGGTGCCATGTCATCTGCTGGTGTCGGTCCACTCTGTTTCCTGAGATCCAGGGTCAACGCAGCAGTCTACCAGCAAGTTTTAGAGCACTTCATGCTTCCTGCTGCTGACCTGCTCTATGGAGATGGAGATTTCAAGTTCCAACAGGACTTGGCGCCTGCACACAGCGCAAAATCTACCCGTGCCTGGTTTACGGACCATGGTATTTCTGTTCTAAATTGGCCCGCCAACTCCCCTGACCTTAGCCCCATAGAAAATCTGTGGGGTATTGTGAAAAGGAAGATGCAGAATGCCAGACCCAAAAACGCAGAAGAGTTGAAGGCCACTATCAGAGCAACCTGGGCTCTCATAACACCTGAGCAGTGCCAGAAACTCATCGACTCCATGCCACGCCGCATTAACGCAGTAATTGAGGCAAAAGGAGCTCCAACCAAGTATTGAGTATTGTACATGCTCATATTTTTCATTTTCAGACTTTTCAGTTGGCCAACATTTCTAAAAATCCCTTTTTTGTATTAGCCTTAAGTAATATTCTAATTTTGTGACACACGGAATTTTGGATTTTCATTTGTTGCCACTTCAAATCATCAAAATTAAATGAAATAAACATTTGAATGCATCAGTCTGTGTGCAATGAATAAATATAATGTACAAGTTACACCTTTTGAATGCAATTACTGAAATAAATCAAGTTTTTCAAAATATTCTAATTTACTGGCTTTTACCTGTATATTGTCACTTGTTTAATGGATTATCCCACACATGGATGTGCTTGTTTCAGGAACTCCAGCTTTTTCATCATAATATGATTATTGTCCAACATGTTTTTAATGTACTCAATTTGAAGTCTTGAAGGTTGAGGCCAAATTGCTCTTGTTGTTTAATTGGGATTGTCTTTAGCCAGAATATACGGTAATAGGATTTTATTCAGAAAGAATTCAATTGCATTTAGTCTTTTTGGTGTTGAAAAACGTTGCTCGCATGTTATGGAAAGGACGTATATAACTTTCATAGGCACTTTAAAATGACAGCAAATGATAAAAATGACTATGTACTGTTTGCTCATTTCCATACACATTGATTACAGTGGTCATATGTAGTGAAGCCAACTGTCTTCTTCCAGCAGTAATGAATGCGTCAGTGCTGGCATGACTGCATGTGTGGGCGTATATTCTTGAATTTCAATATGACTCTCACACTGAACAACATTCATTAAAAAACCAGGGGGAGGGTTTGATTCCCATTTTGTCAATGTGAGGTTTTGGACTTATTGCCAAGTGCATCTAAAAATATGCAGTCGGGGAAATAAAACCTAATAACAAATACAGAAAAAGAACATTTGATAAAGAATATGCATTCAATTATTAATATTTGTATTGATTGAATGAAACAAGTATGATGTGGTTTAGTACTCCGCAATAAATACTTCACAATAAGCTCCAGGTTTATTTATTTATATAGCACCATTTTAAAACCGCCACAACTGCCCCAAAGTGTTGTACAAATGCAAAAACGATTACAAAGAAATAACGATAAAACCACAGTAAGTATTAGAGATGCGCGGTTTGCGGGCACAACCGCGGAGTCCGCGGATTATCCGCGGGTCGGACGGATGAAATTTAAAAAAAATTAGATTTTATCCGCGGGTTGGGTCGGGTCGGGCAGTTGAAATAAAAAACAATTAGATTTTAAATAGATTCAGGCGGGTGGCAGTTAAACCAATTGGTAAATATATATACATAGTTAAATGTTGTTACCCACATACGAAAAACGAGCAGGCACCTGCAGCATATGCCACAACAGAAGAAAAAAAAAGAAAAGAGATGGACACTTTTACGGAGCGGAGAAGGGACGCCTCGCCGGGGTCCGGGACCGAGGCCCCTTCCCCCGAGAGGGCCCCACCGGGAGCCGTAGCTGAGGCGATCCGCGAGAAGGGCCCGACGCACGTCCAGGGTCACCACCGCGCCCACCGCACCGACACCCCGCCTCGACCGCCTTCGCCGCGGCCGGCGTCACGCGCAGCAGGTAAGCAGCTTACCTGCCCGCCACCCCCGTGGCCGGGGGCTCGTAACAGGGGTCACTCCGCGCGCTCCGCCCGCGCAGCTTACCTGCCCGCCACCCCTGTTGCCGGGGGCGCGTAACAGGGGTCACTCCGCGCGCAGTGCGCTCACGAAAGGGGTGGGGCTCACCCTGGTTGATATAGACAGCAGCTAGGACGGTGGCCATGGAAGTTGGAACCCGCTAAGGAGTGTGTAACAACCCACCTGCCGAATCAACTAGCCCTGAAAATGGATGGCGCTGGAGCGTCGGGCCCATATACCCGGCCGTCGCCGGCAGCGAGACGCGCTTGGAGGTGCGCTCAGCGCGGCTCCCATATGATTGCGCACTGGTGTGCGTCTGGGTCGTGACAGCGTGGCACGCGAATGTCTGTGCTGCATTGGATCAGTCTCCTTTCTTTAACAGGCAAAAGCTTTATAACCTCACTAATGCCTTGCATCGTCTATATTAGATATATAACAGCGGGCGGGTGCGGGCGGATGGCGGGCGGATGCGGTTCTGATCAAATGTTAGATCGGGTGGATTGCGGATGGTTGACGACTTTCTGATGCGGTTGCGGATGAAATAATTGCCTATCCGCGCATCTCTAGTAAGTATACATTGTTCTGTATATAAAACACAGCTAAACAAACCAATTAGTATGGTAAAAACTATATAAGCACTACAAATAAACAACCAAACAGCAGTATAAATAGAACAAAAAGGGAATATGTATTAAAAATAGTACCAAAAAAGTATAAATTATCTAGTTTTTATCCAAACACAATATAACAGCAAGCTTAAATGTCAACACTAAAAACACACACACACACACACACACACCCACACACACGCACACACGTCTCATTGGTGAACTCAAAAACAAAAAAAGGAAAACCATTTTACCTTGTGTCCGGGATTATTTGTGCCATTACTGAACACCTTGGGAGTTTCCGAGTTATAAACGAGCAGTGGTTTCACGTAGTCACCGCTAGCGTTAGCACAAATTAGTGGTGTGAGGCAATCCATCATCGGCTTTTGTCCAGGTAGTGCTTTCTCCTCCGCTGTAATAAAGGTCCGCTGTGGCATCTTTTTCGGTCTCATCACAATTAAAGACTTGCTAAGGATCCCCTTTTGTTGATGACATCCTCCAAATGAAGGCACCGCAAGCCGGAGGCTAACTACGTAGCTAGAATGCTAGCTCAGGGGTTGTCCAGCAACCTGAAGCGATGCAGCAAGACAGAGTTTGGACACATTTAAAGCCTTTTTGATCACACAAAGTGAACTCTGCTACGACAATTGTGGAAACAAACTGGTCAGAAGTGCCACTCGTGGACCTGGGCGACATATCCATTTCATCAATACATTAGAGTTTTCTCTTGCAGACTATTGAAAAAGATAAAATATCTATGTTTTTCTCCTCTTGCTCAGGCATGTTTTTTTAAACTTATGTTTTAAACTTTAAACTAAAGTAGGGACCAAACCATTTCCAGCAGGTAGCATGTATGATGAGGAAGAACAATGCACACAGCCATCACTGAAGCAGTTCATTTTTTCAACGCTCAAAAGAGGTTGAAAAACACTGCTTTAGTGGGACTCAGGGAGAAGGTAAACAAAAACAGAATGCTGGACGACAGCAAAGACTTACTGTGGAGCAAAGACGGCGTCCACAATGTACATCCCAACATGACATGACAATCAACAATGTCCTCACAAAAAAGGATGTGTTGTAGTTGAGTGTCGGTGCTGTCTAGAGCTCGGCAGAGTAACTGTGTAATACTCTTCCATATCAGTAGGTGGCAGCAGGTAGCTAATTGCTTTGTAGATGTCGTAAACAGTGGGAGGCAGGGTGCAGGTAAAAAGGTGTCTAATGCTTAAAACAAAAAGTGAGTGCCCCTAAGAAAAGGCATTAAAGCTTAGGGAAAGCTATGCAGAACTAAATTAAAACTGAACTGGCTACAAAGTAAACAAAAACAGAATGCTGGACGACAGCAAAGACTTACTGTGGAGCAAAGACGGCGTCCACAATGTACATCAGAACATGACATGACAATCAACAATGTCCTCACAAAAAAGGATAAAAACAACTGAAGTATTCTTGATTGCTAAAACAAAGTAGATGCGGGAAATATCGCTCAAAGGAAGACATGAAACTGCTACAGGAAAATACCAAAAAAAGAGAAAAAGCCACCAAAATAGGAGCGCAAGACAAGAAGTAAAACACTATACTAGGGATGTCCCGATCCAGGTTTTTGCACTTCCGATCCGATACCGATATTGTTTTTGCACTTCCGATCCGATACCGATACTGACCGATACTGGCCTATCCGAGCATGTATTAAAGTTTAAAGTTATTTAGCCTACTTAGTTGTCAGAATCATGTTGAAAAGGGTTTTAGTACTCTTGATAACAACTAGCCAGCTGAATTAGGGGAGTTTGAATAATACACAATGGTTGGTAACAAGAAACTGACCTGTTTATTCAAGGATAAACACAAAATAGACAAAATGATACATGACAAACAGAAATGGCATCATTGAACTAGGGCTGGGCGATATGGCCTTTTTTTAATATTGCCATATTTTAAGGCCATATTGCGATACACGATATATATCTCGATATTTTGCCTTAGCCTTGAATGAACACTTGATGCATATAATCACAGCAGTATGATGATTCTATGTGTTTTGATTGATTGATTGAGACTTTTATTAGTAGGTTGCACAGTGAAGTACATATTCCGTACAATTGACCACTAAATGGTAACACAACAATAAGTTTTTACACTTGTTTAAGTCGGGGTCCACTTAAATTGATTCATGATACAGATATATACTATCAGATATATACTATCATCATAATACAGTCATCACACAAGATAATCACATTGAATTATTTACATTATTTATAATCCAGGGTGTGGATGTAAGTGTCAAAAAGACAGCCAAAAGAGTTTGATATGAGAATAAATCTAAAGTTAAAATATAGGGTAGAAATGCACCCATTTGCAGGAAATGTAGTCTTGATTTTCAAAATGTTCTTTCAAGGCTTGCATGTCTACATTAAAACATTCTTCTTCATACTGCATTAATATATGCTACTTTTAAACTTTCATGCAGAGAAGGAAATCACAACTAAAAAAATCACTAATTTTTTCATACGGTGTTTATGCGGAAATTTTTGCCTCGGCATTTTGATGGTGTGGACGTGTGGCACCGAATGGAGATAAGCGTCTCGACAGACGTCACAATATTTGAACAATGATGACGAAAACTGTTTTCTCTGTCGTGTCCGTGTGTCGAAAATTGTTATGCGCTTATTTTTTTATTTGATTTTGTGCGTGGCATAGATTTGCTATGCGCAGAGGACGCTTAAACAGTGCACAATTGCACAGGCGAGCACCTTAGAGGGAGCGTTGCTCGCACGGCTGTGCTAGCATCACAGCTAACGTTAGCCATGCTGCTACCTCTCTGCTCAGAATCAGAATCAGCTTTATTGTCATTACGCAAGGTAACGAGATTGAGGCCATTCCATACAGTGCGATGTGTGCATGCTAGAAAAACAATGTGCAAATATATAAAAATTTAAAAAATGTAGAAGTGCAATGAATATGGTGTGAAATGAATATATAGGTACATGAAAAAACAAAACAAAAACAGGGTGGTTGGTGGAATGGGTTATTGCACCGAAGAGAAGGCAGTTATGAGGGACAATGGGGCAGTCCGTTCAGGATGGTTATGGCCCTGGGGAAGAAGCTGTTCTTTAGCCTGTTTGTTTTGGTTTTAATGCACCTGTAGTGCTTCCCAGAGGGCAGCAGGTGGAACAGGTCAGAGCCAGGGTGGGTGCTGTCTTTGATGATGGCACTGGCTCTGTTGAGGCAGCGGGAGGTGTAGATGTCCGTCAGAGAGGGGAGAGGGCGGCCGATGATCTCTCGGGGAGGACGTATACGTATGTGACGTATGACGTGACAGTATGTGACGTATGACGTGACAGTATGTGACGTATGACGTGACAGTATGTGACGTATGACGTGACAGTATGTGACGTATGACGTGACAGTATGTGACGTATGACGTGACAGTATGTGACGTATGACGTGACAGTATGTGACGTATGACGTGACAGTATGTGACGTATGACGTGACAGTATGTGACGTATGACGTGACAGTATGTGACGTATGACGTGACAGTATGTGACGTATGTCGTGACAGTATGTGACGTGTGTAAGAAGGTGCGCTTGCTGTCTGTGAGAGGGAGACACAGAAAAGAGTGAGAAGAGCCTGTCGTGTAATGCCAGCAGCTAAAAGCAACTGCGTGAGAATCCACAGATGGATGTGTTGAAGGTGTGCTGGAAAATGCGGAACGGAAATTATGGAGCAGCAGAAAAGTGGAATGTATTATTTAAATCAGTGCGTTGGAAAACACGGGCCGGAGTTTTTATTAAAACTGGATCTGGATCGGCATTTTCCCATGCCTTGCCGATACCATACCTGCCAACTACTCCGGTTTTCCCGTAATTCGTACGGTTTTCATCAACCTATTCCGGGTTACGGTTGCAGTGATAAAAAATACGGTTTTTCATTAATTAAAAAAAAAAAAAAGGGTGAAAACTACGCGAATTGCACCTTGTGCAGACAAGATTTTTCGATCGGACACGGAGGAATTAGCGATGTAAAAGACCACGTTGGGACAAAAAAACACAAGTCTAATGCCGTTGCTAGCGATACAAGTGGAAAACTTTCAACGTTTTTCGTCGCCCAAACAGATTCTTTGGATGTGATAAATGCCGAAGTTTTATTTACGGAGGCAATAATTGAGCATGGATTTCCAATCGCACTGGCTGATCACATGGGACAGTTAAATGTTTGTAATGCAACCTTTAAAAATCATTACGCGGTGATCGCGGTCCCAAAAATAAACTTTTCTTGCATGATAATGTCCAGAAAAATTCGCTTTATATTACTACAGAGTCCTTTTAACGAATGAGTTTGATGGTTTATCACAAACCTTAAATGAAAGAAGTCCTTTGTTCTCCTGCAGCATGCATGTGCTTTGGTCTTGCTTCGTGTTTGGTGCGCAATCCTGTCGGCTGTATTTCACAGCACGACATACTGTTAAAAGTGTTTATACTATTTATGCTTTCAAGTCCAAGTTGAAGAAATCTTGTTAAATGTTGACAGCATAACTACCAAAATACAGAAGTATGTCCTTAATATTTTTGCAGTGCTATTTCTGTTGAAAAGTTCAAATGATTACATTAGAGATGTGATGTGCCACTTTTCAAGTGTCTGATGGCTTCAATTAATTTTCATTCATTTTTCATATTTTGAATACTTTTGAAAGGCTTACAAAAAAACTACATTTGAGTTGCTATTGACAGGACTATTAATTTTAATGAAGTTAGCTTACCATGTTTACAGTATGATCATTGTGATAGAAATGTGAATTTTAGGCACAGAATATTTTTTACAATTGAACAAGGCAGTAGATTATACAAGCTTGGACAGAAAGTTAATGACACCAATTTTTTTTTTAATGGAATTGTTTAGTACTGTTTTACCATTTGTTTACTGTAAAAAGTGTTTATACTGTTTATACTTTCAATGAACAAATTGAAGTCTTGTGAAAGGTTGACAGGATAACTGGCATTAACTGTCAAAATAATTTCAAACTATTGAAGTTAGCTTACAGAATAAACATGTCAATCAACCCATATGATTTTTGCTGTAATATTTTTGTTTTGAAAAGTCACTGTGACTGATAGAAAAGTGATGGTTTTAGCAACATTTTAACCTGTCTGAATGCTAATAATCATTTTGCGTCGGGGGGCGAAGCCCTGAACCCTCCACCAGGACTTTGTCCTGGACCTACCGGGGCCTGCGGCCCTTGGACCCTGGCTACTAGGTTTTTCTGATTTCAAAAGTTGGCAGGTATGCGATACGCGTTTTTTGGCAAATATCGGCGGCCGATCCGATCCAAATATCGGATTCGGGACATCCCTACACTATACACAGGAGCACAACCAAAACACTCCAAATAAGTCAGGGTGTGATGTGACAGGTGGTGACAGTACACCTACTTTGAGACAAGAGCTATAGTGATGCATGCTTGGTTATGCTTTAAAGTCACATCCAACAATTGCGGCAACGACTTTTTACTGTCAACTGAGTTTATGATTTCTGCTGGTGGTGTGCCTCCGCATTTTTTCAACGCAAAAAATGTGCCTTAGCTCAAAAATGGTTGGGGACCACTGCTGTAGACCACGTCCAGGAAAGCCACAATGTTGGCCACATTTGCGTCTGGATAAAACATTTCCCCGGCTTATTTCCACTCTTTTTTTCATGAAGTTCAACTCCCATGCCTGATACTAAGTGTGGGTGTTTTACATGCATTTGTTTTAGTCAGTGCACATTGACAGAACGCCAGCAGCCTCCTCTTCAACCAGCACTTCCACATTTGGAGGGTGAAAGTCACGCTTGAAATCGGTGACTAGGGTAGAATTATCCGGTGCTCAAAAGCGCCACGGGGTCCCTGCAAGGTGCCTGACAACTGACAAAATTGTCAACAAAAAAAAAAGCATAATTAACCCCCTCAAACCTTCACTTTGTTGCCACACTTGGAACGTTGTAACAAGTCTTGGCTTGTGGCTGCACTACAAATTGATAAATGGTGAAGAGCTCTATGTGACCCCACACAGCAGTGGGGTGTCACACACGGCTCAATAAGTGCTTGATCCCAGTCCACAACACCAGCTAGCCAGCGCATATTGTTTTGATGCTCCAAATTTCATTTGTAGAGCTTGGACTTAACTCCACTGTCAGGGCCCCAGCAAGCTGGATGCTGGGGGCTAGGGGTCTGCTGGTGATTGTTGAGGGGGATTAGAAAGATTTAAGTGCTCAGGATGACTCCTTCATGCTAGAATTGCACTGGGAGCTGGAGGGCTAGACTCTTTTTTTTTTTTGTAAATGGAAGAAGCAAAGGTTTTGCCTTGCTTTCCTTAGCTACTGTATGTTGTTCAGGCAGAAGAGTGCGCTTTCCAATCTCGAATGATCGTCATGCTAGCATCTTGTGCAATGCCGTTTGCTTATAGAATCAGAATCAGAATCAGCTTTATTGTCATTACGCAAGGTAACGAGATTGAGGCCATTCCATACAGTGCGATGTGTGCATGCTAGAAAAAACAAAAAACAAAAAAAACAATGTGCAAATATATAAAAATATAAAAAATGTAGAAGTGCAATGAATATGGTGTGAAATGAATATATACATGAAAAAAACCCAAAAAAAAACAGGGTGGTTGGTGGAATGGGTTATTGCACCGAAGAGAAGTCACTTATGAGGGACAATGGGGCAGTCCGTTCAGGATGGTTATGGCCCTGGGGAAGAAGCTGTTCTTTAGCCTGTTTGTTTTGGTTTTAATGCACCTGTAGCGCTTCCCAGAGGGCAGCAGGTGGAACAGGTCAGAGCCAGGGTGGGTGCTGTCCTTGATTATGGCACTGGCTCTGTTGAGGCAGCGGGAGGTGTAGATGTCCGTCAGAGAGGGGAGAGGGCGGCCGATGATCTTCTGAGCCGTCTTGACCACTCTTTGCAGCCTCTCCCTGTCTGCTGCAGTGCAGCTGCCGTACCATACCGTAATACAGTAGGTCAGCAGGCTCTCGATGGACGAGCGGTAGAAGGTCAGCAGCAGGTCAGGCTTTAGGTTGTACTTCCCGAGGACTCTAAGGAAGTGTAGCCGCTGCTGAGCCTTCTTGATGATTGATGTGGTGTTGACTGTCCAGGAGAAGTCATTAGAGATGTGGACTCCAAGGTACCTGAAGGTGTGGACCCTCTCTACACGCTCGCCGTTGATGTAGAGAGGGGCAGGGTCGGTGCTGCTCCTCCTGAAGTCGACGATGATCTCTCTGGTCTTGCTGGTGTTGAGAGCGAGGTTGTTCTCCGAAGACCAGGCCGTCAGCTTCAGGACCTCCTCTCTGTAGGCAGCCTCGTCACCCCTGGAGATGAGCCCGACCACTGTGGTATCGTCGGCGAACTTGACGGTAAGGTTGTCACTGTGGGCCGGACTGCAGTCATGGGTGTAAAGGCAGTAGAGGAGGGGGCTCAGCACACAGCCCTGTGGGGAGCCGATGCTCAGCGTGCGGGAGGATGAGAGGTGCGGGCCAAGTCTCACATTCTGGGGTCGGTCCATTAGGAAGTCCCTTATCCAGGCGTTTGTTATATTGATTATCCCCACCAATAAAGGCTAAGTTTAGCCATCAGACTGCTCAACTGCACCGCTGATTAACACAGAGGCTATATTTTTTGCGAAGATTAAGATTGTACGGCGTAAGCAGCCATATCATGATGATTTTCTACCGTGCCATTGTAGAGAGCATCATTAGATACGGGATCACCTCATGGTTTGGCAACCTAAAAGCTAAAAAGCAAACTGGCCGGCATGCATAAAATGGCAATGAAAATCGTAGGGAGGAAAGAATATGAGCCTATACAGAGCATCTATGAGCAGGCAGTTAGGAAAAAAGCTAAGAAAATTATTTCCAACTCACAACACCCACTCTTTCCTGAATATGGAACCATGCCATCAGGGAGAAGACTCCGGGTCCCACTATGCAAATCTAACCGCCTTAAATTATCATTTGTTCCAGCCTCCATTAAGCTGACCAACAATGTGCAATAGAATTTTAATACATAGGTTAGCACTTTTTTAGCACATAGCACTTTAGCACATAGCACTTTAGAACTAAGCACTTTAGCACACAACACTTTATCCATGAGCTCTAGTGCAATGCACATTGGTACTTTATCTTTATCTCCATACTGTAGATTTTATGCCTACATCAAAGTGCCACCTATGTCTATCAAGCTCCATGTTCTGATGTTTAAATGTTAGTTGTATGGTTGTGGTTGTGTCTATGCTTGTGTTTTTGTTCTGTTGTTTTTGGGTATGTTAAGAAAGCAATGATGCACTGTGCCCAAGACAAATTTCCCCGCGGGGACAATAAAGTTGAACCTTGACCTTGACCTTGACCTTATCACAATTGCAGAAGAATCACTTTACTTACCACTGTAATTACCGGACTACAATACTCTTCATTCAATGACTGTAAATAATGTAAAAACAAGAGTATAAAGAAGTCATACTGTTCCATTACCTTAACTGCCAAAAGAACTGTAGACACCTTAATATGTATTACTTCCTATACTGTATATACTGTGTATACCAGGGGTGCTCACACTTTTTCTGCAGGCGAGCTACTTTTCAATTGATCAAGTCGTCATTCATACATATAATTTATATTTACTTATTTATGAAATATATGTTTTTGTTAACAAGTTAAAGGTGTTTAATGATAATGCAAGCATGTTTAACACATATAGTTAATATTGTTAATACATTAAAGGTGTTTAATGATAATACAAGTATCTTTAATACCGTATTTTCCACACCATAAGGTGCCCTTCAATGAACTGCATATTTCAAAACTTTGTCCACCTATAAGCCGCCCCGTGTTATAAGCCGCATCTAACTGCGCTAAAGGAATGTCAAAAAAACAGTCAGATAGGTCAGTCAAACTTTAATAATATATTAAAAACCAGCGTGATGTGGGCGCGCATGGAGTCGTATATCAACATGGACGGAGCTGCGTGAAAAAAGCCACCCGGCCTCTTCGCGTAAACTTACCTTAACCACTCGCTCATCTTTTCTTCATCCATCCATCCCTTCGAGTTAGCTTTTATGATGACGCCGGCTGGAAAGGTCTCTTTTGGCAAGGTCTTCCTTTTGAATATCACCATGGGTGGAAGTTTCTGGCCATTAGCATGGCAAGCTAGAACCACAGTGAAGGATGACTTCTCATTCCCTGTGGTGCGAATATTCACCGTACGTGCTCCCGTTGTATCCACAGTGCGGTTCACAGGAATATCAAAAGTCAGTGGAACCTCGTCCATGTTGATAATGTTCTCTGGCCGGATCTTTTTTTCAGCTATCTTGTTTTTACAATATGCACGGAAAGTAGCCAGCTTTTCTTGAAAGTCTTTAGGCAGTTGCTGTGAAATAGTAGTCCGTGTGCGGATGGAGAGATTGCGTCTTTTCATGAACCGGAAACCTGTCGCCATTTTGTGGTCTTTACAGATGTAAACACACAAAGGAAATGAAACGTAATATCCGCGCGCTTCTTCTTCTTCTATGGGGGCGGGTGGTTGCTTACAGTAGAAGAAGAAGCGCTTCCTGTTCTATGGGGGCGGGTGCTTACCTTGCCGGTTGCTTGCGTAGAAGAAGAAGCACTTCCTCTTCTACGGGGAAAAAAGATGGCGGCTGTTTACCGTAGTTGCGAGACCGAAACTTTATGAAAATGAATCTTAATATTAATCCATATATAAAGCGCACCGGGTTGTAAGCCGCACTGTCAGCTTTTGAGTAAATTTGTGGTTTTTAGGTGCGGCTAATAGTGCGGAAAATACAGTAGTTAATATTGTTAACAAGTTAAAGGTGGTTAAAGATAATACAAGCATGTTTAACACATATAGTTAATATTGTTAACAAGTTAAAGATAATACAAGCATGTTTAACACATATAGATTCCTTTCTTTCATGAAGACAAGAATATAAGTTGGTGTATTACCTGATTCTGATGACTTGCATTGATAGGAATCAGACAGTAGTGATGATAACGTCCGCATTTTCGAATGGAGGAGAAAAAAAGTCCTCCTTTCTGTCCAATACCACATGAAAGTGGTTGGTTTTTGGCATCTTATTTGTCCAGCTTCCGTACTCCTTTGTATACACTTTACAAGAAATACATTGTCGGCAAACTCCGTAGCTTGCTCGCTTGTGCACGCCAGCTTTCTGAGACTCTTATTTTGGTAGCGCAGGCAGGATGAAGCAGAGCTTTTATTGTGCAACTGTGCAGTCGGTCTTTGGAGTTTTGACGACAGGTACGGCGCCAGAGTCTGTTGAAATAAAGTGTTTCTCGCCTTCCAGTCGGTAATTTTAATGAGCTGGCAGCAGCCAGCGTCATCTCAGAAGACCCTCGGGTGCCGTGAATGTCAATCAAGTGACCAAAGTGACGTCATAGTGAAGATTTATGATCGCTCATTTTTAGGACTATTTTTTTAATGCCTGGCTGGTGATCGACTGACACACCCTCCGAGATCGACCGGTAGATCGCGATCGACGTAATGAGCACCCCTGGTGTATACTGTATATACTAGAGATGCGCGGTTTGCGGGCACAACCGCGGAGTCCGCGGATTATCCGCGGATCTGGCGGATGAAATTAAAAAAAATTAGATTTTATCCGCGGGTCAGGTCGGGTGGTTGAAATAAAAAACAATTAGATTTTAAATAGATTCAGGCGGGTGGCAGTTAAACCAATTGGTAAATATATATACATAGTTAAATGTTGTTACCCACATACGAAAAACGAGCAGGCACCTGCAGCATATGCCACAACAGAAGAAAAAAAAAGAAAAAGAGATGGACACTTTTACGGAGCGGAGAAGGGACGCCTCGCCGGGGTCCGGGACCGAGGCCCCTTCCCCCGAGAGGGCCCCACCGGGAGCCGTAGCTGAGGCGATCCGCGAGGAGGGCCCGACGCACGTCCAGGGTCACCACCGCGCCCACCGCACCGACACCCCGCCTCGACCGCCTTCGCCGCGGCCGGCGTCACGCGCAGCAGGTAAGCAGCTTACCTGCCCGCCACCCCCGTGGCCGGGGGCTCATAACAGGGGTCACTCCGCGCGCTCCGCCCGCGCAGCTTACCTGCCCGCCACCCCTGTTGCCGGGGGCGCGTAACAGGGGTCACTCCGCGCGCAGTGCGCTCATGAAAGGGGTGGGGCTCACCCTGGTTGATAGACAGCAGCTAGGACGGTGGCCATGGAAGTCGGAACCCGCTAAGGAGTGTGTAACAACCCACCTGCCGAATCAACTAGCCCTGAAAATGGATGGCGCTGGAGCGTCGGGCCCATATACCCGGCCGTCGCCGGCAGCGAGACGCGCTTGGAGGTGCGCTCAGCGCGGCTCCCATATGATTGCGCACTGGTGTGCGTCTGGGTCGTGACAGCGTGGCACGCGAATGTCTGTGCTGCATTGGATCAGTCTCCTTTCTTTAACAGGCAAAAGCTTTATAACCTCACTAATGCCTTGCATCGTCTATATTAGATATATAACAACGGGCGGGTGCGGGCGGATGGCGGGCGGATGCGGTTCTGATCAAATGTTAGATCGGGTGGATTGCGGATGGTTGACGACTTTCTGATGCGTTTGCGGATGAAATAATTGCCTATCCGCGCATCTCTAGTATATACTGTTATACTATTTAACATTGCACTGGTACTGTATGTGACTACTGTACTTTTACTTGTACTGATACTTCTACCATAACTACTGGGACTTATTGTGCAACTTATTGTCTTGTAATTAATGTACATCAGAGCTATTCAAATTGTTGTATTTTTTTGTATTTAGTGTATTAGAGTCAGCAACTAGTGTTTGGATCCCACTGTACGCAATATCTGAAGAGCGTGGAAAAAAGCCTTTCACTGTGGTGTACTCTGCATGTGACCAATAAAACCTTGAAACTTGCATGTTCGTAGCTCAAAATCTACTTTTCGATCAAACATTTTGAAGGCTCGCAGAAAGGACGGTTACTGTTGCCACTTAGTCAAAAGCTGTTAAATGATCATTCATGCGTTCATTTCATCTGGTATTGACTATTGCAATTCTATCTTCACTCTTTTCAACAAGTCAACACCAAAGAGACTTCAGACGGTACAAAATGCAGCTGCTAGACTTTAGAGCGGTGCACCCAGACTAGCCCAGATCACTCACATTTGATCCAGTCTTCATTGGCTTCCAGTCAAATTCCGCATAAAATTTAAGATTTTAGTCCTGACTTTCCGTGAGTTTCATGGTGGGGCCCCTCAGTACATCACTGACCTGCTATGCCCCTACTCTTCAAGGTCTTCAGGCCAGGGTCTTCTAAACATCCCAAAAACTCCTTTTAAAACCTGTGGAGACTTGGCATTGCGGGCTATATCTCCCAGACTCTGGAACAACTTGCACCAGTTCCTCCGTGATCTTGACTGTGTTGACACTTTTAAGAAACATTTGAAAACTTCTCTTTTTAGTAAAGCTTTTAGTTAATGCACCTTTTAAAGGGGAACATTATCACCAGACCTATGTAAGCGTCAATATACAGGTAAAAGCCAGTAAATTAGAATATTTTGAAAAACTTGATTTATTTCAGTAATTGCATTCAAAAGGTGTAACTTGTACATTATATTTATTCATTGCACACAGACTGATGCATTCAAATGTTTATTTCATTTAATTTTGATGATTTGAAGTGGCAACAAATGAAAATCCAAAATTCCGTGTGTCACAAAATTAGAATATTACTTAAGGCTAATACAAAAAAGGGATTTTTAGAAATGTTGGCCAACTGAAAAGTATGAAAATGAAAAATATGAGCATGTACAATACTCAATACTTGGTTGGAGCTCCTTTTGCCTCAATTACTGCGTTAATGCGGCGTGGCATGGAGTCCATGAGTTTCTGGCACTGCTCAGGTGTTATGAGAGCCCAGGTTGCTCTGATAGTGGCCTTCAACTCTTCTGCGTTTTTGGGTCTGGCATTCTGCATCTTCCTTTTCACAATACCCCACAGATTTTCTATGGGGCTAAGGTCAGGGGAGTTGGCGGGCCAATTTAGAACAGAAATACCATGGTCCGTAAACCAGGCACGGGTAGATTTTGCGCTGTGTGCAGGCGCCAAGTCCTGTTGGAACTTGAAATCTCCATCTCCATAGAGCAGGTCAGCAGCAGGAAGCATGAAGTGCTCTAAAACTTGCTGGTAGACGGCTGCGTTGACCCTGGATCTCAGGAAACAGAGTGGACCGACACCAGCAGATGACATGGCACCCCAAACCATCACTGATGGTGGAAACTTTACACTAGACTTCAGGCAACGTGGATCCTGTGCCTCTCCTGTCTTCCTCCAGACTCTGGGACCTCGATTTCCAAAGGAAATGCAAAATTTGCATGGTTGGGTGATGGTTTGGGGTGCCATGTCATCTGCTGGTGTCAGTTGGCCAACATTTCTAAAAATCCCTTTTTTGTATTAGCCTTAAGTAATATTCTAATTTTGTGACACACGGAATTTTGGATTTTCATTTGTTGCCACTTCAAATCATCAAAATTAAATGAAATAAACATTTGAATGCATCAGTCTGTGTGCAATGAATAAATATAATGTACAAGTTACACCTTTTGAATGCAATTACTGAAATAAATCAAGTTTTTCAAAATATTCTAATTTACTGGCTTTTACCTGTATACCTTGATGTTGCAGAAAAAAGACCATATATTTTTTCAACCGATTTCCGAACTCTAAATGGGTGAATTTTGGCGAATTAAACGCCTTTCTAATATTCGCTCTCGAACGTGACGTCACATCGGGAAGCAATCCGCCATTTTCTCAAACACCGAGTCAAATCAGCTCTGTTATTTTCCGTTTTTTCGACTGTTTTTCCGTACCTTGGAGACATCATGCCTCGTCGGTGTGTTGTCGGAGGGTGTAACAACACCAACAGGGACGGATTCAAGTTGCACCAGTGGCCCAAAGATGCCAAAGTGGCAAGAAATTGGACGTTTGTTCCGCACACTTTACCGACGAAAGCTATGCTACGACAGAGATGGCAAGAATGTGTGGATATCCTGCGACACTCAAAGCAGATGCATTTACAACGATAAAGTCAAAGAAATCTGCCGCCAGACCCCCATTGAATCTGCCGGAGTGTGTGAGCAATTCAGGGACAAAGGACCTCGGTAGCACGGCCAGCAATGGCGGCAGTTTGTTCCCGCAGACGAGCGAGCTAAACCCCCTATCGACCCTAGCTTCCCTGGCCTGCTGACATCAACTCCAAAACTGGACAGGTCAGCTTTCAGGAAAAGAGCGCGGATGAGGGTATGTCTACAGAATATATTAATTGATGAAAATTGGGCTGTCTGCACTCTCAAAGTGCATGTTGTTGCCAAATGTATTTCATATGCTGTAAAGCTAGTTCATAGTTGTTAGTTTCCTTTAATGCCAAACAAACACATACCAATCGTTGGTTAGAAGGCCATCGCCGAATTCGTCCTCGCTTTCTCCCGTGTCGCTGGCTGTCGTGTCGTTTTCGTCGGTTTCGCTTGCATACGGTTCAAACCGATATGGCTCAATAGCTTCAGTTTCTTCTCCAATTTGGTTTTCGCTACCTGCCTCCACACTACAACCATCCGTTTCAACACATGCGTAATCTGTCGAATCGCTTAAGCCGCTGAAATCCGAGTCTGAATCCGAGCTAATGTCGCTATAGCTTGCTGTTCTTTCCGCCATGTTTGTTTGTGTTGGCTTCACTATGTGACGTCACAGAAAAATGGACGGGTGGTTAAAATCAGGCACTTTGAAGCTTTTTTTAGGGATATTGCGTGATGGGTAAAATTTTGAAAAAAACTTCGAAAAATATAATAAGCCACTGGGAACTGATTTTTAATGGTTTTAACCATTCTGAAATTGTGATAATGTTCCCCTTTAACTATCATTTTAATTACCTTTGTATCCTTTTTATGATGTTGCCCCTGTTTTAATTGAATTGTTTTATTTCACCTATGTTTTGTACAGAACTTTTGTGATTTTATCTGTGAAAACCGCTTTATAAATAAGATGTACTTGCTTACTTACTTATTACCAAAACTTGGTGGAGGGATGTCGAAGAGGTTATCGAAGGAAAGCATTCTTGTTGGGATGAGGATATTGAGGAATACATGTGTAGATCCAAACAATGAAACTAGAGTGTTAGTTTTTCTCCAACAACATTTGTTTTGATACAGCAGTAGCTTTGCCTGCATTGTTCTTTGTTAGCAGCATAACTCTAAGACTATGTTTACACAGCAGGCCACAGTGGACCAAATCTGATTTTTTCAAAGTTTGATTTTTTTATTCAGCTGACAGTACAATCCATCAAGCGGTGCGGCTTCATAGCTTACCAAAGTCCTACTAAAACATTTTGATAGATTTTTGAGCGCCGTGTGCAATGTTCTATATTTTCAATGGAACATATAACATTTGTGTTGTTTACTTGAGTCATATTGCAGTCTACACAAATCTCTTATGTGTGACTGCCATCTACTGGTCACACTTATCATTACACCATGTACTAGGGATGTCCCGATCCAGGTTTTTGCACTTCCGATCCGATACCGATATTGTTTTTGCATTTCCGATCCGATACTGACCGATACTGGCCTATCCAAGCATGTATTAAAGTTTAAAGTTATTTAGCCTACTTAGTTGAAATGTTGAAAAGGGTTTTAGTACTCTTGATAACAACTAGCCAGCTGAATTAGGGGAGTTTGAATAATACACAATGGTTGGTAACAAGAAACTGACCTGTTTATTCAAGGATAAACACAAAATAGACAAAATTATACAGAAATGGCATCATTGAACTAGGGCTGGGCGATATGGCCTTTTTTTAATATTGTGATATTTTAAGGCCACATTGCGATACACGATATATATGTGGATATTTTGCCTTAGCCTTGAATGAACACTTGATGCATATAATCACAGCAGTATGATGATTCTATGTGTTTTGATTGATTGATTGAGACTTTTATTAGTAGGTTGCACAGTGAAGTACATATTCCGTACAATTGACCACTAAATGGTAACACCCCAATAAGTTTTTACACTTGTTTAAGTCGGGGTCCACTTAAATTGATTCATGATACAGATATATACTATCAGATATATACTATCATCATAATACAGTCATCACACAAGATAATCACATTGAATTATTTACATTATTTATAATCCAGGGTGTGGAGGGTAAGTGTCAAAAAGACAGCCAAAAGAGTTTGATATGAGAATAAATCTAAAGTTAAAATATAGGGTAGAAATGCACCCATTTGCAGGAAATGTAGTCTTGATTTTCAAAATGTTCTTTCAAGGCTTGCATGTCTACATTAAAACATTCTTCTTCATACTGCATTAATATATGCTACTTTTAAACTTTCATGCAGAGAAGGAAATCACAACTAAAAAAATCACTAATTTTTTCATACGGTGTTGATGTGGAAAGTTTTGCCTCTGCATTTTGATGGTGTGGACGTGTGGCACCGAATGGAGATAAGCGTCTCGACAGACGTCACAATATTTGAACAATGATGACGAAAACTGTTGTCTCTGTCGTGTCGGTGTGTCGAAAATTGTTATGCGCTTATTTTTTTAATTTGATTTTGTGCGTGGCATAGATTTGCTATGCGCAGAGGACGCTTAAACAGTGCGCAATTGCACAGGCCAGCACCTTAGAGGGAGCGTTGCTCGCACGGCTGCGCTAGCATCACAGCTAACGTTAGCCATGCTGCTACCTCTCTGCTCGGGGAGGACGTATACGTATGTGACGTATGACGTGACAGTATGTGACGTATGTCGTGACAGTATGTGACGTATGACGTGACAGTATGTGACGTATGACGTGACAGTATGTGACGTATGACGTGACAGTATGTGACGTGTGACGTGACAGTATGTGACGTGTGTAAGAAGGTGCGCTTGCTGTCTGTGAGAGGGAGACACAGGAAAGAGTGAGAAGAGCCGGTCGTGTAATGCCAGCAGCTAAAAGCAACTGCGTGAGAATTGTGGATGTGTTGAAGGTGTGCTGGAAAATGCGGTACGGAAATTAGGGAGCAGCAGAAAAGTGGAATGTATTATTTAAATCAGTGCGTTGGAAAACACGGACCGGAGTTTTTTTTTAACTGGATCTGGATCGGGGCTTCACGGTGGCAGAGGGGTTAGTGCATCTGCCTCACAATACGAAGGTCCTGAGTAGTCTTGGGTTCAATCCCGGGCTCGGGATCTTTCTGTGTGGAGTTTGCATGTTCTCCCCGTGACTGCGTGGGTTCCCTCCGGGTACTCCGGCTTCCTCCCACTTCCAAAGACATGCACCTGGGGATAAGTTGATTGGCAACACTAAATTGGCCCTAGTATGTGAATGTGAGTGTGAATGTTGTCTGTCTATCTGTGTTGGCCCTGCGATGAGGTGGCGACTTGTCCAGGGTGTACCCCGCCTTCCGCCCGATTGTAGCTGAGATAGGCTCCAGCGCCCCCCGCGACCCCAAAGGGAATAAGCGGTAGAAAATGGATGGATCTGGATCGGCATTTTCCCATGCCTTGCCGATACGCATTTTTTGGCAAATATCGGATCGGGACATCCCTACCATGTACCAAATAAAATAGCTTCGAGGTCGGTAAGCAAAACCAGAATTATTTCCTACATTCGGCGCACTGGGTTAAAAGGCGCACTGTTGACTTTTGAGAAAAAAAAGATTTTAAGTGCGCCTTATAGTCCGGAAAATACGGTATATATTTAATTTTTACGAAAATGCAGATCCAGAGAAGATTTGATTGTCATTTTGTTTCTTGGTGATGATTTTTTAATGTGAAATATCGCCACCTACAGGACTGGAGTGGAGCAGTGCCAACAACAACAACAACAGAGTGGAGGTACAAAGGTAAAAGAAGAGCCCTGATAGGTTTTTTGTATGGATTGAAGTAAAGGTGCCAATTAAGTAACCTGTTCCTGCTTCTTCCCAGTCCATAGAGCTTGCTGAGAGAAAGGAGGACAGCGCATCTCTCTGGCATTATCTTTGGAGCTTGGAGGTCTTTGCTCTACTTTTGTGACCGCCTTGCAAACTCAAGGTAGGTAATACAAAGTTTTGCAACAAGCTAGAAAATTGCTCTGTTGCCTGAAGAAATGTGGGCTGTTTCCAATGAGAGGAAATATGTCATCGATCTTACAGCAGCAAAATGTTGCATTTATCTGGACCCAGAGGGTTTTTTTTGCTTCAATCAAGTGATTATACGTGCACTGGGGGAAAGCTATTTGTTTCCTCTCACTCTAATGGGCCCCCACATATGGGCTCTTTCCACTCCGCCGATCACAACCTTCAATTTCATACATGGCTCTCTGCGTCGGCACAGGTTGTGTGAATTGCAACGGGTCAGGCACATCTCGTTCAGCCTTTCATTATTCATTGTTCTCATTTTCCCTGCCCGATTCCTTTATTTCAGGGAGTCATCTAGAAAGCACTGAATGCCTATTTCCTGCCGGCCGCTTTGTGGAGGGATAGAGTCAGGAGTATGGAAATGCACTGGCGAGAGATGACTAAAAAAAGCCGTCTTAATTCAAATTTATTTCCGAGGAACAGCCTATTAATTTATTCCTGCGGGGGTACCGTATTTTCCGCACCATAAGGCGCCCTGGGTTATAAGCCGCGCCTTCAATGAACGGCATATTTCAAAACTTTGTCCACCTATAAGCCGCCCCGTGTTATAAGCCGCATCTAACTGCGCTAAAGGAATGTCAAAAAAACAGTCAGATAGGTCAGTCAAACTTTAATAATATATTAAAAACCAGCGTGATGTGGGCGCGCATGGAGTCGTATATCAACATGGACGGAGCTGCGTGAAAAAAGCCACCCGGCCTCTTCGCGTAAACTTACCTTAACCACTCGCTCATCTTTTCTTCATCCATCCATCCCTTCGAGTTAGCTTTTATGATGACGCCGGCTGGAAAGGTCTCTTTTGGCAAGGTCTACCTTTTGAATATCACCATGGGTGGAAGTTTCTGGCCATTAGCATGGCAAGCTAGAACCACAGTGAAGGATGACTTCTCATTCCCTGTGGTGCGAATATTCACCGTACGTGCTCCCGTTGTATCCACAGTGCGGTTCACAGGAATATCAAAAGTCAGTGGAACCTCGTCCATGTTGATAATGTTCTCTGGCCGGATCTTTTTTTCAGCTATCTTGTTTTTACAATATGCACGGAAAGTAGCCAGCTTTTCTTGAAAGTCTTTAGGCAGTTGCTGTGAAATAGTAGTCCGTGTGCGGATGGAGAGATTGCGTCTTTTCATGAACCGGATCCCTGACGCTTAGTAGGAGCCATTTTGTGGTCTTTACAGATGTAAACACACAAAGGAAATGAAACGTACGGTAATATCCGCGCGCTTTTTCTTCTTTTACGCGGGCGGGTGGTTGCTTACAGTAGAAGAAGAAGCGCTTCCTGTTCTATGGGGGCGGGTGCTTACCTTGGCGGTTGCTTGCGTAGAAGAAGAAGCACTTCCTCTTCTACGGGGAAAAAAGATGGCGGCTGTTTACCGTAGTTGCGAGACCGAAACTTTATGAAAATGAATCTTAATATTAATCCATATATAAAGCGCACCGGGTTATAAGCCGCACTGTCAGCTTTTGAGTACATTTGTGGTTTTTAGGTGCGGCTAATAGTGCGGAAAATACGGTACATTAGAACCCTCGTACACTTTGCTCCGTGCATGCCTTTATTAAAAACCTGCGCATGAAAAGTACTGACGATAACACCTTGTTGTGGTCAGCATGCTGGATTTACGGCAGCCTGGGCATAGCTGAATGTTATCAGAGGTCCTTGCCTGCAGGCTGACTCATGCAATATGTGCACAATGCAGGCGACAGGATGAGAATGCAGCAGCAGATATGAAAGTTTCATACTGTATATTGTCAGTGGCAATGAAAAGCGGGTAGCGTATATTTCCGCACCATAGGGCGCACCGGCTTAGAAGGCACGCTGCTGGCGAGCGAGTCTGTTTAGGTCTGTATTCATACAAAAGGCGCACCGGATTGTAGGGCGCATGAAAGGAGTCATTCATATACCGTATTTTCCGCACCATAAGGCGCCCTGGGTTATAAGCCGCGCCTTCAATGAACGGCATATTTCAAAACTTTGTCCACCTATAAGCCGCCCGGTGTTATAAGCCGCATCTAACTGCGCTAAAGGAATGTCAAAAAAACAGTCAGATAGGTCAGTCAAACTTTAATAATATATTAAAAACCAGCGTGATGTGGGCGCGCATGGAGTCGTATATCAACATGGACGGAGCTGCGTGAAAAAAGCCACCCGGCCTCTTCGCGTAAACTTACCTTAACCACTCGCTCATCTTTTCTTCATCCATCCATCCCTTCGGGTTAGCTTTTATGATGACGCCGGCTGGAAAGGTCTCTTTTGGCAAGGTCTTCCTTTTGAATATCACCATGGGTGGAAGTTTCTGGCCATTAGCATGGCAAGCTAGAACCATAGTGAAGGACGACTTCTCATTCCCTGTGGTGCGAATATTCACCGTACGTGCTCCCGTTGTATCCACAGTGCGGTTCACAGGAATATCAAAAGTCAGTGGAACCTCGTCCATGTTGATAATGTTCTCTGGCCGGATCTTTTTTTCAGCTATCTTGTTTTTACAATATGCACGGAAAGTAGCCAGCTTTTCTTGAAAGTCTTTAGGCAGTTGCTGTGAAATAGTAGTCCGTGTGCGGATGGAGAGATTGCGTCTTTTCATGAACCGGAAACCTGTCGCTTAGTAGGAGCCATTTTGTGGTCTTTACAGATGTAAACACACAAAGGAAATGAAACGTAATATCCGCGCGCTTCTTCTTCTTCTACGGGGGCGGGTGGTTGCTTACAGTAGAAGAAGAAGCGCTTCCTGTTCTATGGGGGCGGGTGCTTACCTTGGCGGTTGCTTGCGTAGAAGAAGAAGCACTTCCTCTTCTACGGGGAAAAAAGATGGCGGCTGTTTACCGTAGTTGCGAGACTGAAACTTTATGAAAATGAATCTTAATATTAATCCATATATAAAGCGCACCGGGTTATAAGCCGCACTGTCAGCTTTTGAGTAAATTTGTGGTTTTTAGGTGCGGCTAATAGTGCGGAAAATACGGTATATGTATATATTTTACATTTAAAACACATCCTTGTGGTCTACACCAGTGTTTTTCAACCTTTTTTGTGCCAAGGCACATTTTTTGCGTTGAAAAAATGCGGAGGCATACCTGCCAACTACTCCGGTTTTCCCGTAATTAGTACGGTTTTCATCAACCTATTCCGGGTTACGGTTGCAGTGATAAAAAATACGTTTTTTCATTAATTAAAAAAATTTGTTTTTTTTTTAAGTTTTATTCACGAAATCGCGTAACAACAATGACAATCGACACTGCTTCCCGTAACTTCCTATCGAGCCATTCCGAATGCGCGAGGCTATTTATAGCACCGCTGCCAAGCATGAGGCACCAGTTGCCATTGTCAATACTTGGTCCGGGGTGTGTGCTTTTCCAGGATGCAACGGATAGTTGGCACGGGCGAGACGGGAATTAAGGTACATGATTTATTTATTAACTATAAATACAAAAAAAAGGATCAAACAAAAAGCGCGCACAGTGGCGGAGAATAAACTATGAACAATTAAACAAAACTTGCAAACTATGGCTTGAATAAAGAAAACTTACTTGGCATGGACAAAAAAGGAGCAGCGTGATCATGGACATGAAAAAATGGACAGAGCATAAATGTGGTGTGAGGTCGTCAGGACGAACAACAGAAAATGAATGAACTTAAATACTATGGACATGATTAGTGAAAGCAGGTGCGTGACTCAAAACGTGAAACAGGTGCGTGACGTGACAGGTGAAAACTAATGGTTGCTATGGTGACAAACAAGAGTGCACAATGAGTCCAAACGTGGAACAGGTGAAACTAATGGGGTAATCATGGAAACAAGACAAGGGAGTGAAAAGACAGAAACTAAAGAGTCCTATAACTAAACAAAAACATGACTTAACACAAAACATGATTACACAGACATGACAGCCATTGTTTCCAAACGAGCGAACGATCATGGAATCAGCCGGAGAAAAATCGCAAACGAGTCTTAAACCGAAAAGAAAACTGCAGTCATTCCGTGAAGAATATTCAAAAGCCTATCCGGGAATAATTATCCGTTCCAAAAAGGGTGAAAACTACGCGAATTGCACATTGTGCAGACAAGATTTTTCGATCGGACACGGAGGAATTAGCGATGTAAAAGACCACGTTGGGACAAAAAAACACAAGTCTAATGCCGTTGCTAGCGATACAAGTGGAAAACTTTCAACGTTTTTCGTCGCCCAAACAGATTCTTTGGATGCGATAAATGCCGAAGTTTTATTTACGGAGGCAATAATTGAGCATGGACTAGAATAAATTTGGATTTTAGCCACAAAAAGGTAATGACACCAATGTTATCTATTGGAATAGTTTAGTACTGTTATACTGTTAAAAGTGTTTATACTATTTATGCTTTCAAGTCCAAGTTGAAGAAATCTTGTTAAATGTTGACAGCATAACTACCAAAATACAGAAGTATGTCCTTAATATTTTTGCAGTGCTATTTCTGTTGAAAAGTTCAAATGATTACATTAGAGATGTGATGTGCCACTTTTCAAGTGTCTGATGGCTTAAATTCATTTTCATTCATTTTTCATATTTTGAATTCTTTTGAAAGGCTTACAAAAAAACTACATTTGAATTGTAATTCCATGCTATTGACAGGACTATTAATTTTAATGAAGTTAGCTTACCATGTTTACAGTATGATCATTGTGATAGAAATGTGAATTTTAGGCACAGAATATTTTTTACAATTGAACAAGGCAGTAGATTATACAAGCTTGGACAGAAAGTTAATAATGACACCAATTTTTCTTTTAATGGAATTGTTTAGTACTGTTTTACCATTTGTTTACTGTAAAAAGTGTTTATACTTTCAATGAACAAATTGAAGTCTTGTGAAAGGTTGACAGGATAACTGGCATTAACTGTCAAAATCATTTCAAACTATTGAAGTTAGCTTACAGAATAAACATGTCAATCAACCCATATGATTTTTGCTGTAATATTTTTGTTTTGAAAAGTCACTGTGACTGATAGAAAAGTGATGGTTTTAGCAACATTTTAACCTGTCTGAATGCAATCAATCATTTTGCGTCGGGGGGCGAAGCCTGAACCCCCCCACCAGGACTTTGTCCTGGACCTACCGGGCCCTGAACCCTGGCTACTAGGTTTTTCTGATTTCAAAAGTTGGCAGGTATGCGGAGGCACACCACCAGCAGAAATCATTAAAAAACACTGACAGTTGACAGTAAAAAGTCGTTGTCGTAATTGTTGGATTTGACTTTAAACCATAACCAAACATTGTCTCAAAGTAGGTGTATTGTCATGACCTGCCACATCATTTTGAGTTTTTTGCTGTTTTCCTGTGTGTAGTGTTTTAGTTCTTGTCTTGCGCTCCTATTTTGGTGGCTTTTTCTCTTTTTTTGGTATTTTCCTGTAACAGTTTCATGTCTTCCTTTAAGCGATATTTCCCGCATCTACTTTGTTTTAGCAATCAAGAATATTTCAGTTGTTTTTATCCTTTTTTGTGTGGACATTGTTGATCGTCATGTCCGGATGTACTTTGTGGACGCCGTCTTTGCTCCACAGTAAGTCTTTGCTGTCGTCCAGCATTCTGTTTTTGTTTACTTTGTAGCCAGTTCAGTTTTAGTTTGGTTCTGCATATCCTTCCCTAAGCTTCAATGCCTTTTCTTAGGGGCACTCACCTTTTGTTTATTTTTGGTTTAAGCATTAGACACCTTTTTACCTGCACACTGCCTCCCGTTGTTTCCGACATCTACAAAGCAATTAGCTACCTGCTGCCACCTACTGATATGGAAGAGTATTACACGGTTACTCTGCCGAGCTCTAGACAGCACCGACACTCATCTACAACACATCATTTGCAGACTATAATTACTGGTTTGCAAAAAATATTTTTAACCCAAATAGGACAAATTAGATTAATCTCCTGCGGCATATATATATATATATATATATGTATATGTGTGTGTGTGTGTGTGTGTGTGTGTGTATATATGTGTATATATATATATATATATATATATATATATATATATATATATATATATATATATATATATATATATATATATTAGGAGTGTAACGGTACGTGTATTTGTATTGAACCGTTTCGGTACGGGGGTTCCGGTTGGGTTCAGAGGTGTACCGAACAAGTTTCCACACGAACATATGAAGTAGCCGCTTAAGCTAAAGTCTTAACAAGCTGCTCTGCTTGTTGCCTCTGTCTCTGTCAGTCCTCTACACAGCACCCAACATTGTCCCACCCACACAACCATCTGATTGGTTACAACCTTAGCGGTAACAGCCAATCAGCAGTGCGTATTCAGAGCGGTAACAGCCAATCAGCAGTGCGTATTCAGAGCGCATGGAATCAGTGCTTCTGCGGTGGAGTTAGCAGATAGGTGTTTAGCAGGTGAGCATCAGGCAACGGACTCTTCCCAAATTAAAATAAACACCTCCCAGTCAACTACTAGTAACATCACTATGAGCCCGTTGACCTTCTAGAAACAAACTGCAGCTCAGCTCGCTCGCAGTCCTGGCTTGAGGTGAAGGCTAATTAGCTTTTAGCGTAACGTTAGCTCATTTTGCGGTGTGTGTGTGTGTGTGTGTGTGTGTGTGTGTGTGTGTGTGTGTGTGTGTAATCATTAGTAATGCAGCAGCCTAGTTTTGAATGGCAGGGTCCCTGCTATCACATGTTGATAAAAATATAACATTTACATAATAAATCAACTACAGGCTTCCCAAATGCTGTAATAAATTCAGCATGATGAGTTGACTTGAAACTGTTTAATGTTGCACTTTTTATATGTAAAAGAAAAGTTTTGTCATTTTATTTAATCTGAGCAACAACTTGAGGCAGTTTAATGGAAATCTCATATACAAAACATACAACATAAGGTGGCAAAAAACATTTCAATAATGAATAAAGCAAAATATGTCTTGGGCCAAAAATCACTACATATTCTCTACTGCTCGTTAGTGTTACCATATCTGAGTTATTGTGCATAAATATGGGGAAATAACTACAAATGTGCGCTACATTCGCTAACTGTGTTACAAAAAAGATCAGTTAGAATAATACATCATGTTGGATATAGAGAACATACAAACCCTTTATTTATTAAGTCAAAAATATTAAAGTTCGGTGATTTGGTAAAATTGCAAACAGCTAAAATGATGTACAAAGCAAACTATAACCTGCTACCAAAGAATGTACAACAATTCTTCTCAACTAAAGAGGAGAAATATAACCTTAGAGGAAATTTAAAACATTTATATGCAGGTACAACACTTAGAACTTTTAGCATATCAGTATGTGGAATTAAATGATGGAAGGGATTAAGTAAAGAAGTTAAACAATGTACTGATATGATCCAGTTTAAGAGGTTGTTCAAATTAATAGTGCTTACAGAGTACAAAGAAGAAGAATTATGAGAAATACTTTCAACCTTATTGAAAATAAGATATTCTTCATCTCAGTATGTTAATAATGACTGAATTAATTAATTAATTACATATTACAAAACTGTTGCATACTAATTCATAGATGTTATTTTATTATATAAAAAGGTCAGTAAATGATTCTATATATTTGTAAACGCTCTGAAGTGGGAAAGGGGTAGGATTAAATAAGCTTTGCTTCTTTCTACTCCTTTTTGGACATGATGTAAAATGAAATGATATGAAATTGTGTGATGTATTATGATGTAAGTGTGTTCATGTTCCAAATAAACTAAAGAAAGAAAGAAAGAAAGAAAGAAAGAATGTTGATTAACGTGGGCAGAATTATTATAGTGTTCCTAATGTTAAAAGGATAAAGCCATTGTTTACAAATTTGGTAAATAAATAACCAAAAAATGTATATTTTGTTGTTTTCTTACTGTACCGAAAATGAACCGAACCGTGACCTCTAAACCGAGGTACGTACCGAACCGAAATTTTTGTCTACCGTTACACCCCTAATATATATATATATATATATATATATATACATACAGGTAAAAGCCAATAAATTAGAATATTTTGAAAAACTTGATTTATTTCAGTAATTGCATTCAAAAGGTGTAACTTGTACATTATATTTATTCATTGCACACAGACTGATGCATTCAAATGTTTATTTCATTTAATTTTGATGATTTGAAGTGGCAACAAATGAAAATCCAAAATTCCGTGTGTCACAAAATTAGAATATTACTTAAGGCTAATACAAAAAAGGGATTTTTAGAAATGTTGGCCAACTGAAAAGTATGAAAATGAAAAATATGAGCATGTACAATACTCAATACTTGGTTGGAGCTCCTTTTACCTCAATTACTGCGTTAATGCGGCGTGGCATGGAGTCGATGAGTTTCTGGCACTGCTCAGGTGTTATGAGAGCCCAGGTTGCTCTGATAGTGGCCTTCAACTCTTCTGCGTTTTTGGGTCTGGCATTCTGCATCTTCCTTTTCACAATACCCCACAGATTTTCTATGGGGCTAAGGTCAGGGGAGTTGGCGGGCCAATTTAGAACAGAAATACCATGGTCCGTAAACCAGGCACGGGTAGATTTTGCGCTGTGTGCAGGCGCCAAGTCCTGTTGGAACTTGAAATCTCCATCTCCATAGAGCAGGTCAGCAGCAGGAAGCATGAAGTGCTCTAAAACTTGCTGGTAGACGGCTGCGTTGACCCTGGATCTCAGGAAACAGAGTGGACCGACACCAGCAGATGACATGGCACCCCAAACCATCACCCAACCATGCAAATTTTGCATTTCCTTTGGAAATCGAGGTCCCAGAGTCTGGAGGAAGACAGGAGAGGCACAGGATCCACGTTGCCTGAAGTCTAGTGTAAAGTTTCCACCATCAGTGATGGTTTGGGGTGCCATGTCATCTGCTGGTGTCGGTCCAACATTTCTAAAAATCCCTTTTTTGTATTAGCCTTAAGTAATATTCTAATTTTGTGACACACGGAATTTAGGATTTTCATTTGTTGCCACTTCAAATCATCAAAATTAAATGAAATAAACATTTGAATGCATCAGTCTGTGTGCAATGAATAAATATAATGTACAAGTTACACCTTTTGAATGCAATTACTGAAATAAATCAAGTTTTTCAAAATATTCTAATTTACTGGCTTTTACCTGTATGTGTTATTTGCAAGGCCATGGCAGGATTATGCCTGCAAAGTCTGTTTGCACTAGCGGTAGTTCTCTCTAAGGAGAGTTTATTCTGGATGGAAGATACTGCTTCTATCCCAAACCAGCACGGAAATAGGTGAAATCAAAGAAGCTCTTTAGCATCAATCCATCAAAATGGAGTGACTTGCCATAAGCGGATGCGGTGTAATGAGGTGCCTTCCTAGAATCAAAGTGTGCTGGCATCAAATGAGTTTTCACAGGGCAAATAAGAAGCTGCCATCAATCAAAGTGGGGCTGAGGGTGACATTCCAGACATGCTGCTGGTGTCACTGGTTGCTGTGGGATCTGTTGTCACAGGATGTCACCTGCTATTGATCCACTTCTCTTAGCGCCACATTTAGACGCTCTAGCCAAGGTGACACCAGGGCAAGATGCAGAGCTTCTCCTTTACAAACAACCTCTTAGATGACTTAATTGAATCTCCGGACTGAAGCAAATGAGCATGATGATGTATGGTGTTCTCTGCCTAAGTCCTAATGGCCTGCTTGTTTGCCAGAACATGAGAGTCTCCCAGTCTGTTTCGCTTTCAACGCTCTGACTATTAGCAATTAAAACCATTTCAAGTAGCCTTTTTGTTCTTTTTAAATGAGGAGGCACACTTTAGTATCTTATTTATGCCCACATAACTGAGGATAAGCGCTACAAGAAAATGGACGATTAACTACACAGCTTAGTGCAGATTACACTAATGTACTAACAACAAAATACTACATAATGGGCTTGTACTTGTAAAGTACTGCCATACTAATGAATCAGAAACCGTACTAAACCGCCTCAAAAAGCACCGGTTCCCTTTTAAAAAAAAAAAGTTTTATTAACGGGCATGACGGCGCGTCGTCACGTGGTGACATTGCTAATTTTACTAGCAGAGGAGCATGTTCGGCAGCGCACACACACAGAGTACTTACAAGCAGACACAGTGTGTAGACAGAAAAGGGAGAACGGACGCATTTTGGTGTAAAAAGTAAAGATAAAGGTGAAGTTATAACACTGAAACACCCTCAGGAAGAGCTGCTTTAAGACATGGCTAGCTAGCTAGCGGCTAACGTCCATCCACAGTGTTTTAGCTACTTCTAAATCACTAACCCTGGCCTTCATAGCGACAAATAAAGTACGTTTCTTACACGTAGCATTATCACTGGAGGACGAGAAATAGCTAAACATGCTTCACTACACACCGTAGGAGGATACAATAGCTCACCGCTAACAGCAATGTAAACAAATGCCACAGGTGGGTCTACACCAGTGGTTCTCAAACTTTTTTTGTCATCCCCCACTTTGGACAAGGGGGAGTTTTCAAGCCCCACCTGCCCCCATCGCCCCAACAGAGCGCTAATGCCAAGCTTTAACATTTTCAAATTTATTGAACATCAAGTAACATATAGTAGTATACATTCAAACTCAATAACATAAAATAACACCAAGTTCAATGATAAATATAATAACTGTGCAGCTGTGGTACAACTTGCATCAAGTTCAATAATAAATAAAATAACTTCCATCAAGTTCAATAATAAAACAAACAAAAGTGTTATAACTTGCATCAAGTTCAATAATAAATCAAAAAAAGTGTTATAACTTGCATCACGTTCAATAATAAATCAAAAAAAGTGTTATAACTTGCATCAAGTTCAATAATAAATCAAATAAAAGTGTTATAACTTGCATCAAGTTCAATAATAAATCAAAAAAAGTGTTATAACTTGCACAAAGTTCAATAATAAATCCAAAAAAGTGTTATAACTTGCATCAAGTTCAATAATAAATCAAAAAAAGTGTTATAACTTGCATCAAGTTCAATAATAAATCAAAAAAAGTGTTATAACTTGCATCAAGTTCAATAATAAATCAAATAAAAGTGTTATAACTTGCATCAAGTTCAATAATAAATCAAATAAAAGTGTTATAACTTGCATCAAGTTCAATAATAAATCAAATAACTTGCATCAAGTTCAATAATAAATCAAAAAAAGTGTTATAACTTGCATCAAGTTCAATAATAAATAAAACAAAAGTGTTATAACTTGCATCAAGTTCAATAATAAATCAAAAAAAGTGTTATAACTTGCATCAAGTTCAATAATAAATCAAATAACTTGCATCAAGTTCAATAATAAATACAATAAAAGTGCCACTTTGCAATCTTTGCAAAAAAAAAAGGAGGAGCTATGCATTTGGCAAGACAGGGCAAGTGACAGCACTTTCCCCCAGGAGAGCCACCTTGCTTCACTGTGAAACAGCACGGCTGTATGATCAGCTCCCATTTCCTCACACAGTGCAGAGAACAGTCGCACTTTCAGTGGTCGTGTTTTGATCAAATTTACCGCGCTCACAACATCTGTTAAAACCTCATTGAGTTCGGGGCTGAGCTGCCTTGACGCGAGTGCTTCCCGGTGAATGACACAGTGTGTGCCCGTCACATTTTTGTTTCTCTGCAGGCGCTGGCTCTGGCTCGACGACCTTTGAGGTGCGAGTCACAAATGTATATATTTGTGTAATTGTGGTCCACACATTAGCCTGCTACCCATCCGCGCGAAAGTTTGTTCCGTTTAGCCCCGCCCCCATTAGTTACTGTTGCTATGTCTGTCAAACTTTCGCTCGTACCGAGAAATATAAAGCCTACAGTAAAAATAAGTACCGGTCATTTCCATTTATTTATATAGCGGATTTCACAGACAGAATCACAAAGTGATTTACAGTGTGTATAGAAAATGAAAGCATAGTAAAAAAAATTATCTAAGAATATAATAATAAATAAAAAAATTTAAAGTGAAATTTCCTCCCGTTCCTCGCGCCCCACCTGTCATGTCTCTATTCCCCACCAGTGGGGCGCGCCCCACACTTTGAGAAACGCTGGTCTACACAGACATCGAATGTAACGATACCAAGTACATGAGCCGTACGTATGTGATACTATTTGAAATACTATTAGAATTTTTTAATTATCACTAAATCGTTTGTCTTTTTAAAAAATTGTTTATAAACGTTTGAAATACCTCCCTGGACACATGAGGACTTTGAATATGACCAATGTATGATCCTGTAACTACTTGGTATCACATCCATACTTAAATGTGTGGTATCATCCAAAACTAGTGTAAATTATCAAAGAAGAGAAGAATAAGTGATTATTGGGTGGATCTACACCTGACATCCACTGTAATGATACCAAGTACAAGAGCGTATCTAGTCAATACTACTATGATTACATTGATATCATATCAAAATCTTTTTTCCTTTTTTAAAAATGTATATTATGTTTATAAAGTCAGTAAATACGTCCCTGGACACATGAGGACTTTGAATATGACCAATGTATGATCCTGTAACTACTTGGTATCGGATCCATACCTAAATGTTTGGTATCATCCAAAACTAATGTCAAGTATCAAAGAAGAGAAGAATAAGTGATTATTACATTTTAACAGAAGTGTAGATAGAACATGTTAAAAGAGAAAATAAGCAGATATTAACAGTAAATCTATTTGAATTAGTGTAATTTTAGGTTTTTTATTTATTTATTTTCAGTATCAGATGATTTAAGTCGGTCAAAAATGTTTATAATTTTAATTAGGACCATATCATTTTTTAAAGTTCAGGCAAATTGATGCACTTTAAATATGTTCTGTTACAGACTAAACAGTATTAATAAAGTTATTGGTTTTAAGTTATTTCTTTTTTTCTTTAATGTTAATAAGGTATGCAGAGGTGTACTTAAAACAATATTATAGACAACTGATACTATTTGTAGTTGCAATATTTTCTTCATCCTAGGGGAGGCGTGAGAGAAAATGATTGAGAAGCTCTGTCCTATAGTCACTGTTGGTTTGTTCAATAAACTTCTTAACATACTCTTGATTTTAATTATATTTAATAATTACATCTAATCTACTTACAGTTTACAACATTGTCAAATAATATGATATTAATCACAAAGGGTCTTATCGAGGCTTAGGTCAGGCTGATTACAAAAATACATACTAATCAAATATACTGCAAAAGAAGGTACTGAAATTACTGATTAATTGCTTTTACATACTTTTATACAATGCTAAAATAAATTCTAACTAAATTGATAATATATATGTCCGGACAGGCTAACCTCCTCCAACCTCCGAGGACAAAGCTACGAACTATGGGAGACCGGGCTTTCTGCTCCGCCGCTCCCAGTCTGTGGAATGCTGTCCCTGGCCACCTGAGGGCACCACAGACTGTGGATGCTTTTTAAAAAAGGCTTAAAACCCCTTCTTTTTTAAAGAAAAAAAAAAAAAGCCTTTTTATAGATATATGCATACTAGTTCTAGCTATTAGGCTGTTCTAGTTTTTATTTTTTTATTTTTATTTTATTATCTTTTTATTATTATTACCGTATTTTCCGCACCATAAGCCGCCCTGGGTTATAAGCCGCGCCTTCAATGAACGGCATATTTCAAAACTTTGTCCACCTATAAGCCGCCCCGTGTTATAAGCCGCATCTAACTGCGCTAAAGGAATGTCAAAAAAACAGTCAGATAGGTCAGTCAAACTTTAATAATATATTAAAAACCAGCGTGATGTGGGCGCGCATGGAGTCGTATATCAACATGGACGGAGCTGCGTGAAAAAAGCCACCCGGCCTCTTCGCGTAAACTTCCCTTAACCACTCGCTCATCTTTTCTTCATCCATCCATCCCTTCGAGTTAGCTTTTATGATGACGCCGGCTGGAAAGGTCTCTTTTGGCAAGGTCTTCCTTTTGAATATCACCATGGGTGGAAGTTTCTGGCCATTAGCATGGCAAGCTAGAACCACAGTGAAGGATGACTTCTCATTCCCTGTGGTGCGAATATTCACCGTACGTGCTCCCGTTGTATCCACAGTGCGGTTCACAGGAATATCAAAAGTCAGTGGAACCTCGTCCATGTTGATAATGTTCTCTGGCCGGATCTTTTTTTCAGCTATCTTGTTTTTACAATATGCACGGAAAGTAGCCAGCTTTTCTTGAAAGTCTTTAGGCAGTTGCTGTGAAATAGTAGTCCGTGTGCAGATGGAGAGATTGCGTCTTTTCATGAACCGGATCCCTGTCGCTTAGTAGGAGCCATTTTGTGGTCTTTACAGATGTAAACACACAAAGAAAATGAAACGTAATATCCGCGCGCTTCTTCTTCTTCTACGGGGGCGGGTGGTTGCTTACAGTAGAAGAAGAAGCGCTTCCTGTTCTATGGGGGCGGGTGCTTACCTTGGCGGTTGCTTGCGTAGAAGAAGAAGCACTTCCTCTTCTACGGGGAAAAAAGATGGCGGCTGTTTACCGTAGTTGCGAGACCGAAACTTTATGAAAATGAATCTTAATATTAATCCATATATAAAGCGCACCGGGTTATAAGCCGCACTGTCAGCTTTTGAGTAAATTTGTGGTTTTTAGGTGCGGCTAATAGTGCGGAAAATACGGTATGTTTTCAATACACTGTAGCACTTTGAGGTTGTTTGCTCAATGTAAAGTGCTTTTTTACAAATGAAATCTATTATTATTATTATGTTTCTTAAACTATCAATAAAACTAAAGTGCAAATAAATACAGCTTTACCACTTTAGTCATATTTTGTGCGCTTAAACCTCTCTGTGACTTTAGCTCCAGCCTTCGTGTGTTTGTTTGATATCGTCATTACTGCCACAAGTGGTGGAAAAGTGTATTACAACTGAGTAGTGCTGTGGACCACCGCTGAGAAACAAGGATATTTTTGGTGGCCCTCGAGTGGGCGCTATGGTTAAGAATAGGGCTGCAGCTAACGATTATTTTTCTATCGATTAATCTATAGATTATTTTTTCGATTAATCGGTTAATCTATAGATTATTTTTTTCGATTAATCTATAGATTATTTTTCCTTTTACCGATTATTTTTTTTATTTAAAATGAAGAGGAAAAAATAAATGTAGGCCAGTTTTTTCAAAAGGCATGGCTTTTATTTACAAAAAAAAAAGTATGGCCACTCAGTCAACATTGACAACAACATGACAAAATATTCTGTAACAATGTAAACATTTAAAACTTTTAACATTTAACAAAATTAAAAGTAGCTTATTTGCTTTTTAATGTGCAAATATAAAAGTAAACATCCAGTGCAAATCTTAATATTCTGCAATAGTATAAGCATTTCAAAAGTAAAAGTATTGCTTATTTTGCTTTAAAATGTGCAAAAATAAAGATAAACATCCAATACAAAAAAGTGCAAAACGGAAATATTCTGTAACAAGTGTAAACATTTCAACAAAAGTAAAAGTATTGCTTATTTGCTAAAATGTGCAAAAATAAAGCTAAACATCCAATACAAAAAAGTGTACAGTGTAAACATTTCAACAAAAGTGAAAGCTTATTTTGCTTAATAACACAACAATGATAGTATGATTAAAGTGAAAGTTAATTGTTGGTTTGTACATAGTATATGTAACTGTTAATGTTGTAAAAGGTATTTGCACAACTAATTAACGTTAGCGTTTGTGACACGTCTTGTGCCGTGGGGTTCTTTCAGGACCGACAGACTGAACGCCAGACGGCTTTGCCAGGTTTACAATCTTTTAATTTCACACAAAGTCTTTTCTCTTCCAACTCTTTTCTCTTTCTTTCCTCGCTTTTCAGCTCCTCTTCCTCGCTCGCTCGTCGTCCCCTGTCTCTTGCGGCGTCGCTCCCGACGCGCCCCGCCTCGCCGCTCGCTCGCCGCCGCCGCCGCCTCTCCACAGCGTTAAAGAGGAGCGCGTCTTTGTAAACACTGAACAGGCACGCCAAACGCGCCTCTCAGAGCAAACGGTGCTTTAGTTTATGAATTTACAACGCAGATACAAATGACACATTCATGTTTTTGTGTAATAATGACAACGTATACGCACGCGGACGATTGACTTGTTGATGGTGATGGCAAGAACGCTGTCGGGGGTTTTCTTTTCAAATGTTCGTTCATAGCCGTTGTGCTGCTATGATAGGCCATTTCCGCTCGACACAGTGTGCATACAACAACATTATTAGGCCGTTTATTGAAATACTCCCACACTTTTGACGACTTTTGGCGTGCTTTTTTCCCCTCGCTCGCATTGTCTGCTTTGCGCTCCGCCATGACAGTAGTGTGACGTAAATATGCGACGCGCCGACGCACAAAAACGGCGTCGACGTATTTACGTAACCGATGACGTCGACTACGTCGACGTGTCGTTTCAGCCTTAAATGCAGTACAACATGATCAAATAATAAAATGTTGTAGTACAAAAATAGCAACAATAAAGAACCAAAAAAAATATTTTATATAATAATGTTCATACCAAAGATAAAAAAAAGCAATATAAAAATTAGAGATGTCCGATAATATTGGCGATAAATGCTTTAAAATGTAATATCGGTTTCCAAAAGTAAAATGTATGACTTTTTAAAAGGCCGCTGTGTACACGGACGTAGGGAGAAGTACAGAGCGCCAATAAACCTTAAAGGCACTGCCTTTGCGTGCCGGCCCAGTCACATAATATCTACGGCTTTTCACACACACAAGTGAATGCAAGGCATATTTGGTCAACAGCCATACAGGTCACACTGAGGGTGGGCGTATAAACAACTTTAACACTGTTACAAATATGCGCCACACTGTGAACCCACACCAAACAAGAATGACAAACACATTTCGGGAGAACATCCGCACCGTAACACAACATAAACACAGCAGAACAAATACCCAGAAGCCCTTGCAGCACTAACTCTTCCGGGACGCTACAATATACACCTTAACCTCCTCATGCTCTCTCAGGGAGAGCATGTCCCAAATTCCAAGCTGCTGTGTTGAGAGGCATGTTAAAAAAAATAATGCACTTTGTGACTTCAATAATAAATATGGCAGTGCCATGTTGGCATTTTTTTTCCATAACTTGAGTTGATTTATTTTGGAAAACCTTGTTACATTGTTTAATGCAGCGTTTCTCAAAGTGTGGGGCGCGCCCCACTGGTGGGGAATAGAGACATGACAGGTGGGGCGCGAGGAACGGGAGGAAATTTCACTTAAATTTTTTTTTTTTAATTATTATATTCTTAGATATTTTTTTTTACTATGCTTTCATTTTCTATACACACTGTAAATCACTTTGTGATTCTGTCTGTGAAATCCGCTATATAAATAAATGGAAATTACCGGTACTTATTTTTACTGTAGGCTTTATATTTCTCGGTACGAGCGAAAGTTTGACAGACATAGCAACAGTAACTAATGGGGGCGGGGCTAAGCGGAACAAACTTTCGCGCGGATGGGTAGCAGGCTAATGTGTGGATCACAATTACACAAATATATACATTTGTGACTCGCACCTCAAAGGTCGTCGAGCCAGAGCCAGCGCCTGCAGAGAAACAAAAATGTGACGGGCACACACTGTGTCATTCACCGGGAAGCACTCGCGTCAAGGCAGCTCAGCCCCGAACTCAATGAGGTTTTAACAGATGTTGTGAGCGCGGTAAATTTGATCAAAACACGACCACTGAAAGCGCGACTGTTCTCTGCACTGTGTGAGGAAATGGGAGCTGATCATACAGCCGTGCTGTTTCACAGTGAAGCAAGGTGGCTCTCCTGGGGGAAAGTGCTGTCACTTGCCCTGTCTTGCCAAATGCATAGCTCCTCCTTTTTTTTTGCAAAGATTGCAAAGTGGCACTTTTATTGTATTCATTATTGAACTTGATGCAAGTTATTTGATTTATTATTGAACTTGATGCAAGTTATAACAATTTTTTTGATTTATTATTGAACTTGATGCAAGTTATAACACTTTTTTTGATTTATTATTGAACTTGATGCAAGTTATAACAATTTTTTTGATTTATTATTGAACTTGATGCAAGTTATAACACTTTTTTTGATTTATTATTGAACTTGATGCAAGTCATAACACTTTTTTTGATTTATTATTGAACTTGATGCAAGTTATAACACTTTTTTTGATTTATTATTGAACTTGATGCAAGTTATAACACTTTTTTTGATTTATTATTGAACTTGATGCAAGTTATAACACTTTTGTTTTATTTATTATTGAACTTGATGCAAGTTATAACACTTTTTTTGATTTATTATTGAACTTGATGCAACTTATTTGATTTATTATTGAACTTGATGCAAGTTATAACACTTTTATTTGATTTATTATTGAACTTGATGCAAGTTATAACACTTTTTTTTATTATTGAACTTGATGCAAGTTATAACACTTTTGTTTTATTTATTATTGAACTTGATGCAAGTTATAACACTTTTTTTGATTTATTATTGAACTTGATGCAAGTTATTTGATTTATTATTGAACTTGATGCAAGTTATAACACTTTTTTGATTTATTATTGAACGTGATGCAAGTTATAACACTTTTTGATTTATTATTGAACTTGATGCAAGTTATAACACTTTTTTGATTTATTATTGAACTTGATGCAAGTTATAACACTTTTTTTGATTTATTATTGAACTTGATGCAAGTTATAACACTTTTATTTGATTTATTATTGAACTTGATGCAAGTTATTACACTTTTTTTGATTATTGAACGTGATGCAAGTTATAACACTTTTTTTGATTTATTATTGAACTTGATGCAAGTTATAACAGTTTTTTTTATTTATTATTGAACGTGATGCAAGTTATAACACTTTTTTTGATTTATTATTGAACGTGATGCAAGTTATAACACTTTTTTTGATTTATTATTGAACTTGATGCAAGTTATAACACTTTTATTTGATTTATTATTGAACTTGATGCAAGTTATAACACTTTTTTTGATTTATTATTGAACGTGATGCAAGTTATAACACTTTTTTTGATTTATTATTGAACTTGATGCAAGTTATAACAGTTTTTTTTATTTATTATTGAACGTGATGCAAGTTATAACACTTTTTTTGATTTATTATTGAACGTGGTGCAAGTTATAACACTTGTTTTGATTTATTATTGAACGTGATGCAAGTTATAACACTTTTTTTGATTTATTATTGAACTTGATGCAAGTTATAACAGTTTTTTTGATTTATTATTGAACGTGATGCAAGTTATAACACTTTTTGATTTATTATTGAACTTGATGCAAGTTATAACACTTTTTTGATTTATTATTGAACTTGATGCAAGTTATAACACTTTTTTTGATTTATTATTGAACTTGATGCAAGTTATAACACTTTTATTTGATTTATTATTGAACTTGATGCAAGTTATTACACTTTTTTTGATTATTGAACGTGATGCAAGTTATAACACTTTTTTTGATTTATTATTGAACTTGATGCAAGTTATAACAGTTTTTTTTATTTATTATTGAACGTGATGCAAGTTATAACACTTTTTTTGATTTATTATTGAACGTGATGCAAGTTATAACACTTTTTTTGATTTATTATTGAACTTGATGCAAGTTATAACACTTTTATTTGATTTATTATTGAACTTGATGCAAGTTATAACACTTTTTTTGATTTATTATTGAACGTGATGCAAGTTATAACACTTTTTTTGATTTATTATTGAACTTGATGCAAGTTATAACAGTTTTTTTTATTTATTATTGAACGTGATGCAAGTTATAACACTTTTTTTGATTTATTATTGAACGTGGTGCAAGTTATAACACTTGTTTTGATTTATTATTGAACGTGATGCAAGTTATAACACTTTTTTTGATTTATTATTGAACTTGATGCAAGTTATAACAGTTTTTTTGATTTATTATTGAACGTGATGCAAGTTATAACACTTTTTTTGATTTATTATTGAACTTGATGCAAGTTATAACAGTTTTTTTTATTTATTATTGAACTTGATGCAAGTTGTACCACAGCTGCACAGTTATTTTATTTATTATTGAACTTAGTGTTATTTTATGTTATTGAGTTTGAATGTATACAGCTTGATGTTCAATAAATTTGAAAATGTTAAAGCTTGGCATTAGCGCTCTGTTGGGGCGATGGGGGCAGGTGGGGCTTGAAAACTCCCCCTTGTCCAAAGTGGGGGATGACAAAAAAAGTTTGAGAACCACTGGTTTAATGCATCCAGCGGAGCATCACAACAAAAATAGGTATAATAATGTGTTCATTCCACGACTGTATATATCGGTATTGCTTGATATCGGAATCGGTAATTAAGAGTTGGACAATATCAGAATATTGGCAAAAAAGCCATTATCGGACATCTCTAATAAAAATATATTTATATATATTTTTGCAAAAATAAAACAAAGAACCAGTGGCCTAAAATATACACATTAGTGTACCAAAGACAAACAATAAGTGACGAAAAAGTACCATCCATCCATTTTCTACTGCTTGTCCCATAATCAATGAAATAGTCAATAATCAGCACTGATGGACAACAAGTCACATGTCTTCAGTGACACCTGAACTATATTTACAGCCCTCGGCTGCACTAAAGCCTCCAGCACACCTTCCCAAATAGGCCTTTTGCACCTTTCCCTGCTCAAAATGTCAGCGTTGTCTGACGGCGTTAAGCAGCTTTCAGCATTTTATTTTTGAAATCCTCAAGCGAGCCGACACCTGTCGACTTGATTAAAGAAAGAAATCAGCCCGCTCGTATTCTAAAAATATGTCGGACAAATATTAGCGCCTGCTTTCCGAGGATGTATAATTAATGTGGTCACATCCAGCGCGGGGAGGAGAAATTTGATGATCCTCCTCTTCCCTCCTGCCGTCCCCTCCAGAGCCCTCCTTTGCAAGCCAATAATGCCCAGGAGAAGAAAAGCGAGCTGTGAAAGCATAAATAGAAGCATGCTATCCAAACTCTCCATTTGCTGCCATTGCTGCCCTGACAGCTGCCTGCGCTAATTAGCCATCAAAGGTCTCCCTCTTATAGGGAGTGAACACGCCTTCAGGATCGTTACTGCTGGCCGTGTCAAATGTTTACTAACTTTCACCTTATTCCCCAAATAAGAGCATCAGCGTGATGGTGAAAGTGGTGCTTTGCAAGGATTTGTTTGGCTTTTTGTGTGTCTTTTTGTTTCCTGCAATGCGGATCCCGAATGCAATTCAAAAATAAAAACCTAACCAGACTAACTGTCCTGGTTGCTCAGTACAATATAACGAGTGACGCTAGCAATAATGTTGCAGTCGTATCTCAAAACACAAGTTTAATTTAATATAGCGACTAGGGCTGCAGCTAACGATTATTTTTCTATCGATTAATCTATAGATTATTTTTTCGATTAATCGGTTAATCTATAGATTATTTTTTTCGATTAATCTATAGATTATTTTTCCTTTTACCGATTTTTTTTTTAATTTAAAATGAAGAGGAAAAAATAAATGTTGGCCAGTTTTTTCAAAAGGCATGACTTTTATATACAAAAAAAAAAGTATGGCCACTCAGTCAACATTGACAACAACATGACAAAATATTCTGTAACAATGTAAACATTTAAAACTTTTAACATTTAACAAAATTAAAAGTAGCTTATTTGCTTTTTAATGTGCAAATATAAAAGTAAACATCCAGTGCAAATCTTAATATTCTGCAATAGTGTAAGCATTTCTAAAGTAAAAGTATTGCTTATTTTGCTTTAAAATGTGCAAAACAAAATATTCTGTAACAGTGTAAACATTTCAACAAAAGTAAAAGTATTGCTTATTTTGCTTAATAACACAACAATGATAGTATGATTAAAGTGAAAGTTAATTGTTGGTTTGTACATAGTATATGTAACTGTTAATGTTGTAAAAGGTATTTGCACAACTAATTAACGTTAGCGTTAAAGAGGAGCGCGTCTTTGTAAACACTGAACAGGCACGCCAAACGCGCCTCTCAGAGCGAAACAGTGTTTTAGTTTATGAATTTACAACGCAGATACAAATGACACATTCATGATTTTGTGTAATGATGACAACGTATACTCACGCGGACGATTGACTAGTTGATGGTGATGGCAAGAACGCTGTCGGGTGTTTTCTTTTCAAATGTTCCTTCATAGCCGTTGTGCTGCTATGATAGGCCATTTCCGCTCGACACAGTGTGCATACAACAACTGTCAAGTGTTTTGCTTTTTTCGCTGTGCTTATCCCACACTTGAAGGGATGTACCAATGCTGAATGTGGCTTCTGGATTTCACTCAAAAGACCAGACCGTAGTTATTTTTTCCTTTTATTTTCCTTTAGTTTGCAACAGTTTTTCCAACCAAGAAACAGCTTCTTTTTTCTTCTTGAGTCTTTTTAGCAGTCTTTAGCAGTGTTAGTAGACTTTAGTTTCTTTAGCTGTCATTAGCTGTCTTTAGTAGCCTTTAGTAGCCTTTAGCTTCTTTAGTAGGTGAAAAACCTTTAAGGACAAAACACCACAAGATTAACATGCTGTAAAAAATCAATCAATTATCAATCCCATAATTTACAACTATTAATTATCTATCAAACTCTTAACCATTAAACAAGTGCAAGAAAATGGACACATCTTTTCCCTTTAAGTTAAAACAGATTTTAAATAAATTGTCTCAACATAAATGCACCAAGATACATATAAAATACATTTAAACCCAGAAACACAATAGATAAATGCAGCAGAAAACCCAATATGCAAATACATAAATACCTAACCAATTAACCACCTATTTAGATACATATTCAAAATCCATATTCAATATAAATATATTATTAATTTAGCAGTGAAACAGTCAATCTTAAACGCTGTCTACTGGTAGAAAAATGCCCCTTTTTCTACGCCCTCACCAGCAGCCAATGATCCAACACAGTTAAATCCAACACTTTAAATTGAGCGACTTCACCCTCCTGATGAAGCAAACTGCTCCAACATTTATCAAACTAAGCAAAGAATATCAACACTAAACAACAGTTACATAACACACTGTGTGTATTTAGCTTCCAGACTAAGCACGCTACATGCACACAACCCCCCCCCCCACGACGTCGACGTATTTACGTAACCGATGACGTCGACGCGTCGTTTCAGCCTTACTCAGTACAATATAACGAGTGACGCTAGCAATAATATTGCAGTCGTATCTCAAAACACAAGTTTAATTTAATATAGCTTGTTGAATTTAGCCATAGCCTTCTGAATCAACATAGTGTAAAGCATGTACAAACCCCGTTTCCATATGAGTTGGGAAATGGTGTTAGATGTAAATATAAACGGAATACAATGATTTGCAAATCCTTTTCAAGCCACATTCAGTTGAATATGCTACAAAGACAACATATTTGATGTTCAAACTCATAAACTTTATTTATTTTGTTGCAAATAATCATTAACTTAGAATTTCATGGCTGCAACACGTGCCAAAGTAGTTGGGAAAGGGCATGTTCACCACTGTGTTACATGGCCTTTCCTTTTAACAACACTCAGTAAAGGTTTGGGAACTGAGGAGACACATTTTTGAAGCTTCTCAGGTGGAATTCTTTCCCATTCTTGCTTGATGTACAGCTTAAGTTGTTCAACAGTCCGGGGGTCTCCCTTCTGCTATTTTAGGCTTCATAATGCGCCACACATTTTCAATGTCTGGACTACAGGCAGGCCAGTCTAGTACCCGCACTCTTTTACTATGAAGCCACGTTGATGTAACACGAGGCTTGGCATTGTCTTGCTGAAATAAGCAGGGGCGTCCATGGTAACGTTGCTTGGATGGCAACATATGTTGCTCCAAAAGCTGTATGTACCTTTCAGCATTAATGGTGCCTTCACAGATGTGTAAGTTACCCATGTCTTGGGCACTAATACACCCCCATACCATCACACATGCTGCCTTTTACACTTTGCGCCTAGAACAATCCGGATGGTTCTTTTCCTCTTTGGTACGGAGGACACGACGTCCACAGTTTCCAAAAACAATTTGAAATGTGGACTCGTCAGACCACAGAACACTTTTCCACTTTGTATCAGTCCATCTTAGATGAGCTCAGGCCCATCGAAGCCGACGGCGTTTCTGGGTGTTGTTGATAAAACGGTTTTCACCTTGCATAGGAGAGTTTTAACTTGCACTTACAGATGTAGCGACCAACTGTAGTTACTGACAGTGGGTTTCTGAAGTGTTCCTGAGCCCATGTGGTGATATCCTTTACACACTGATGTGGCTTGTTGATGCAGTACAGCCTGAGGGATGGAAGGTCACGGGCTTAGCTGCTTACGTGCAGTGATTTCTCCACATTCTCTGAACCCTTTGATGATATTACGGAGCGTAGATGGTGAAATCCCTAAATTCCTTGCAATAGCTGCTTGAGAAAGGTTTTTCTTAAACTGTTCAACAATTTGCTCAGGCATTTGTTGACAAAGTGGTGACCCTCGCCCCATCCTTGTTTGTGAATGACTGAGCATTTCATGGAATCTACTTTTATACCCAATCATGGCACCCACCTGTTCCCAATTAGCCTGCACACCTGTGGGATGTTCCAAATAAGTGTTTGATGAGCATTCCTCAACTTTATCAGTATTTATTGCCACCTTTCCCAACTTCTTTGTCACGTGTTGCTGCCATCAAATTCTAAAGTTAATGATTATTTGCAACAACAAAAAATGTTTATCAGTTTGAACATCAAATATGTTGTCTTTGTAGCATATTCAACTGAATATGGCTTGAAAAGGATTTGCAAATCATTGTATTCCGTTTATATTTACATCTAACACAATTCCCCAACTCATATGGAAACGGGGTTTCATAGCAATAATGGTAATAGACAACATAGCAATAATGGTAATAGACAACATAGCAATAATGGTAATAGACAACATAGCAATAATGGTAATAGACAACATGGCAACAATGGTAATAGACAACATAACAACAATGGTAATAGACAACATAACAATAATGGTAATAGACAACATAGCAACAATGGTAATAGACAACATGGCAACAATGGTAATAGACAACATGGCAACAATGGTAATAGACAACATGACAACAATGGTAATAGACAACATAGCAATAATGGTAATAGACAATATAGCAACAATGGTAATAGACAACATAGCAATAATGGTAATAGACAACATAGCAATAATGGTAATAGACAACATAGCAATAATGGTAATAGACAACATAGCAACAATGGTAATAGACAACATAGCAACAATGGTAATAGACAACATAACAATAATGGTAATAGACAACATAGCAACAATGGTAATAGACAAAATACCAACAATGGTAATAGACAAAATACTAACAATGGTAATAGACAACATAGCAACAATGGTAATAGACAACATAGGAATAATGGTAATAGACAACATAGCAACAATGGTAATAGACAACATAGCAACAATGGTAATAGACAACATAGCAACAATGGTAATAGACAACATAGCAACAATGGTAATAGACAACATGGCAACAATGGTAATAGACAACATGGCAACAATGGTAATAGACAACATGACAACAATGGTAATAGACAACATAGCAATAATGGTAATAGACAATATAGCAACAATGGTAATAGACAACATAGCAATAATGGTAATAGACAACATAGCAACAATGGTAATAGACAACATAGCAACAATGGTAATAGACAACATAACAATAATGGTAATAGACAACATAGCAACAATGGTAATAGACAAAATACCAACAATGGTAATAGACAAAATACTAACAATGGTAATAGACAACATAGCAACAATGGTAATAGACAACATAGGAATAATGGTAATAGACAACATAGCAACAATGGTAATAGACAACATAGCAACAATGGTAATAGACAACATAGCAACAATGGTAATAGACAACATAGCAACAATGGTAATAGACAACATGGCAACAATGGTAATAGACAACATGGCAACAATGGTAATAGACAACATGACAACAATGGTAATAGACAACATAGCAATAATGGTAATAGACAATATAGCAACAATGGTAATAGACAACATAGCAATAATGGTAATAGACAACATAGCAATAATGGTAATAGACAACATAGCAACAATGGTAATAGACAACATAGCAACAATGGTAATAGACAACATGGCAACAATGGTAATAGACAACATAGCAATAATGGTAATAGACAACATAGCAATAATGGTAATAGACAACATAGCAATAATGGTAATAGACAACATAGCAATAATGGTAATAGACAACATAGCAACAATGGTAATAGACAACATAGCAACAATGGTAATAGACAACATAGCAATAATGGTAATAGACAACATAGCAACAATGGTAATAGACAACATAGCAACAATGGTAATAACAACATAGCAATAATGGTAATAGACAACATAGCAACAATGGTAATAGACAACATAGCAACAATGGTAATAGACAACATAGCAACAATGGTAATAGACAACATAGCAACAATGGTAATAGACAACATAGCAACAATGGTAATAGACAACATAGCAACAATGGTAATAGACAACATAGCAACAATGGTAATAGACAACATAGCAATAATGGTAATAGACAACATAGCAATAATGGTAATAGACAACATAGCAATAATGGTAATAGACAACATAGCAATAATGGTAATAGACAACATAGCAACAATGGTAATAGACAACATAGCAACAATGGTAATAGACAACATAGCAACAATGGTAATAGACAACATAGCAATAATGGTAATAGACAACATGGCAACAATGGTAATAGACAACATAGCAACAATGGTAATAGACAACATAGCAATAATGGTAATAGACAACATAGCAACAATGGTAATAGACAACATAGCAACAATGGTAATAGACAACATAGCAACAATGGTAATAGACAACATAGCAACAATGGTAATAGACAACATAGCAACAATGGTAATAGACAACATAGCAACAATGGTAATAGACAACATAGCAATAATAGTAATAGACAACATAGCAATAATGGTAATAGACAACATAGCAATAATGGTAATAGACAACATAGCAACAATGGTAATAGGCAACATAGCAACAATGGTAATAGACAACATAGCAACAATGGTAATAGACAACATAGCAACAATGGTAATAGACAACATAGTAATAATGGTAATAGACAACATAGCAACAATGGTAATAGACAACATAGCAATAATGGTAATAGACAACATAGCAATAATGGTAATAGACAACATAGCAACAATGGTAATAGACAACATAGCAATAATGGTAATAGACAACATAGCAACAATGGTAATAGACAACATAGCAACAATGGTAATAGACAACATAGCAACAATGGTAATAGACAACATAGCAACAATGGTAATAGACAACATAGCAACAATGGTAATAGACAAAATAGCAATAATGGTAATAGACAAAATACCAACAATGGTAATAGACAACATAGCAACAATGGTAATAGACAACATAGCAATAATGGTAATAGACAAAATACCAACAATGGTAATAGACAAAATACTAACAATGGTAATAGACAACATAGCAATAATGGTAATAGACAACATAGCAACAATGGTAATAGACAACATAGCAACAATGGTAATAGACAACATAGCAACAATGGTAATAGACAACATAGCAATAATGGTAATAGACAACATAGCAATAATGGTAATAGACAACATAGCAACAATGGTAATAGACAACATAGCAACAATGGTAATAGACAACATAGCAATAATGGTAATAGACAACATAGCAACAATGGTAATAGACAACATAGCAACAATGGTAATAGACAACATAGCAACAATGGTAATAGACAACATAGCAACAATGGTAATAGACAACATAGCAACAATGGTAATAGACAACATAGCAACAATGGTAATAGACAACATAGCAACAATGGTAATAGACAACATAGCAACAATGGTAATAGACAACATAGCAACAATGGTAATAGACAACATAGCAATAATGGTAATAGACAACATAGCAACAATGGTAATAGACAACATAGCAACAATGGTAATAGACAACATAGCAACAATGGTAATAGACAACATAGCAATAATGGTAATAGACAACATAGCAATAATGGTAATAGACAACATAGCAACAATGGTAATAGACAACATAGCAACAATGGTAATAGACAACATAGCAACAATGGTAATAGACAACATAGCAACAATGGTAATAGACAACATAGCAACAATGGTAATAGACAACATAGCAACAATGGTAATAGACAACATAGCAACAATGGTAATAGACAACATAGCAATAATGGTAATAGACAACATAGCAACAATGGTAATAGACAACATAGCAACAATGGTAATAGACAACATAGCAACAATGGTAATAGACGACATAGCAATAATGGTAATAGACAACATAGCAACAATGGTAATAGACGACATAGCAACAATGGTAATAGACAACATAGCAATAATGGTAATAGACAACATAACAATAATGGTAATAGACAACATAGCAATAATGGTAATAGACAACATAGCAATAATGGTAATAGACAACATAGCAATAATGGTAATAGACAACATAGCAATAATGGTAATAGACAACATAGCAATAATGGTAATAGACAACATAGCAACAATGGTAATAGACAACATAGCAATAATGGTAATAGACACCATAGTAATAATGGTAATAGACAACATAGCAACAATGGTAATAGACAACATAGTAATAATGGTAATAGACAACATAGCAATAATGGTAATAGACAACATAGCAATAATGGTAATAGACAACATAGTAATAATGGTAATAGACAACATAGCAATAATGTTGTGGAGGGGGCTAAATTGGTATGGAAAATAATAATGTAACGTTAGGTAATTACAGTACTCCCACCTTACATTCCTCAGGGACATTTGTATTAGATCTTTTAAGCAGGTGTTTTTTGTTTACATTGTTATTGCCTTCTGGTTAGCTCATGTTTGCCCTGCAGGTAATAGTCACTTTTCCACCCCTTTATATATTAGGTATAGTTGTAAGCCTAGTTGTTAAAGTGCACATCATTAATGTAAATTAAGCGATATGTATGTAAAAAATATTGTATTTCATATATTCATTTTTTATTTTTTGCATTCATTTATTTATTCATATTTTTTTTTATCTTGTTAACTATTCTGATTGTTAATTTGCTTTCTTTAAGTAAAAAAAAAGGTCAAAGACAAAGCTATTCGGTTTCTTGTGCGTATATACACTTCACTGCTGATGTGGGGGGGCGCCACCTAAAATCTTGCCTAGGGCGCCAGATTGGTTAGGGCCGGGCCTGGAAACATGGATTTGAAATATGTTAGTGTTTTTATGGGCCTGCGTGGCTGTGCTGGCTGCAGCTTTATTGTGCCTCGGTGGTGTGGTTTATGTGACACTGGTGGCTGTCATGGCTTATTCCAGAGTGGACTCCTCGTGTAGTTTGACTTCATCACAGGCTTGACGTCTCCTACATTTGTCACTCATGACAATAACGCTCATTTAATCTCACAGTTTGTTGGGGAGTTCAGGTGGCCTCTCCTGCATGGCGCAATTGGCTCGTTAAAGACCGACTCGCCCCATAAAATCGCTCATTTCAAGAACTGCCACTTCCTATTAATGCGACTCACAGACAATCTGATCAATTATGCAAACGGCGTGTTATAAATTAAATGCGGCGTCACGGCCGCGCCGCTGTTGTCTTTGATTGTTTTCCCCCCCCCCCGGGTGCATCTGCAGGTAGCAGTGAGGGTCAAAAGTGCAGAGTTGTGTTTGCTTTGGCAGCGTGGTGAAAGGTTAGCGGGAGGCGCTGATGTTTTCCAGAACGCTCGTCAGTGCAATTGAACGTGTGAGTCCACGTCGCTTACGGCCTCCATGTTTGTTACACGCAACACATTAGGACGAATCAGTTTGGTGACAGGCAGCGTGATAATACCACCTTTGTTGTGGACGCTTATGCTTATGCTCAGCTATGATGGATATGTCTCACCCTCATTATTCTTATCTGTGTTTTTGTGTGCACTCATAATTGTATTGTGAAGAGCAATTCTTGTAAATCCCAATCAACCTGAGTGTGTCCAATGTTGTTTCCTTCGTGCCACCATCTTCTTCTCACCGCTCACAAAATGAGGTTCACCTTGTGTGGCGCACAAGGCCACCTCAAAAAAAAGCCTTTGTCTCACTGCGTGTTGGTGTTAATATGCACATGCCTTATGAAAATAGTACTTTATCCTAGGGCTGGGCCGATAAAACAATATCAATATTGTCAGGTTCAAACACCAAACTATAGATGCGCGGATAGGCAATTATTTCATCCGCAACCGCATGACAAAAGTCGTCAACCATCCGCATCCACCCGAATTAACATTTAATCAACACCGCACCCGCCCGTTGTTATACATCTAATATAGACAATGCAAGGCATTAGTGAGGTTATAAAGCTTTTGCCTGTTAAAGAAAGGCGACTGATCCAATGCAGCAATCATCTGGGAGCCGCGCTGAGTGCACCTCCAAGCGCGTGGAGGTGCGATGTCCCTCGCACCCGGGCTCGCGCCCGAGGCTTCAGCGCGCACCGCGGCGCCCATCCTACTCGTCGCGGCCTAGCCCTAGCGGCTCTCGCTGCCGGCGACGGCCGGGTATGGGCCCGACGCTCCAGCGCCATCCATTTTCAGGGCTAGTTGATTCGGCAGGTGGGTTGTTACACACTCCTTAGCGGGTTCCGACTTCCATGGCCACCGTCTAGCTGCTGTCTATATCAACCAACACCTTTTCTGGGGTCTGATGAGCGTCGGCATCGGGCGCCTTAACCCGGCGTTCGGTTCATCCCGCAGCGCCAGTTCTGCTTGCCCCACCCCTTTCGTGAGCGCACTGCGCGCGGATTGACCCCCGTTACGAGCCCCCAGCCACGAGGGTGGCGGGCAGGTAAGCTGCTTACCTGCTGCGCGTGATGCCGGCCGCGGCGAAGGCGGACGAGGCGGGGTGTCGTGCGGTGGGCGCGGTGGTGACCCTGGACGTGCGTCGAGCCCTTCTCGCGGATCACCTCAGCTACGGCTCCGGGTGGGGCCCTCTCGGGGGAAGGGGCCTCGGTCCCGGACCCCGGCGAGGCGTCCCTTCTCCGCTCCGTAAAAGTGTCCATCTCTTTTTTTTTTTCTTCTTCTGTTGTGGCATATGCTGCAGGTGCCTGCTCGTTTTTCGTATGTGGGTAACAACATTTAACTATGTATATATATTTACCAATTGGTTTAACTGCCACCCGCCTGAATCTATTTAAAATCTAATTTTTTTTTATTTCAACCGCGGAGTCCGCGGATAATCCGCGGACTCCGCGGTTGTGTCCGCAAACCGCGCATCTCTACACCAAACTATCTATTAGACAAGACAAGAAGAAGGAATCAGGCAGAGACAGAGTTGAATTTTACTCATGAGGAGCATACTTGCCAACCTTGAGACCTCCGATTTCGGGAGGTGGGGGGGTGGTTAAGAGGGGAGGAGTATATTTACAGCTAGAATTCACCAAGTCAAGTATTTCATATATATATATATATAAGAAATACTTGACTTTCAGTGAATTCTAGCTATATGTATATATATATATATATATATATATATATATATATATATATATATATACAGGTAAAAGCCAGTAAATTAGAATATTTTGAAAAACTTGATTTATTTCAGTAATTGCATTGAAAAGGTGTAACTTGTACATTATATTTATTCATTGCACACAGACTGATGCATTCAAATGTTTATTTCATTTAATTTTGATGATTTGAAGTGGCAACAAATGAAAATCCAAAATTCCGTGTGTCACAAAATGAGAATATTACTTAAGGCTAATACAAAAAAGGGATTTTTAGAAATGTTGGCCAACTGAAAAGTATGAAAATGAAAAATATGAGCATGTACAATACTCAATACTTGGTTGGAGCTCCTTTTGCCTCAATTACTGCGTTAATGCGGCGTGGCATGGAGTCGATGAGTTTCTGGCACTGCTCAGGTGTTATGAGAGCCCAGGTTGCTCTGATAGTGGCCTTCAACTCTTCTGCGTTTTTGGGTCTGGCATTCTGCATCTTCCTTTTCACAGATTTTCTATGGGGCTAAGGTCAGGGGAGTTGGCGGGCCAATTTAGAACAGAAATACCATGGTCCGTAAACCAGGCACGGGTAGATTTTGCGCTGTGTGCAGGCGCCAAGTCCTGTTGGAACTTGAAATCTCCATCTCCATAGAGCAGGTCAGCAGCAGGAAGCATGAAGTGCTCTAAAACTTGCTGGTAGACGGCTGCGTTGACCCTGGATCTCAGGAAACAGAGTGGACCGACACCAGCAGATGACATGGCACCCCAAACCATCACTGATGGTGGAAACTTTACACTAGACTTCAGGCAACGTGGATCCTGTGCCTCTCCTGTCTTCCTCCAGACTCTGGGACCTCGATTTCCAAAGGAAATGCAAAATTTGCATGGTTGGGTGATGGTTTGGGGTGCCATGTCATCTGCTGGTGTCGGTCCACTCTGTTTCCTGAGATCCAGGGTCAACGCAGCCGTCTACCAGCAAGTTTTAGAGCACTTCATGCTTCCTGCTGCTGACCTGCTCTATGGAGATGGAGATTTCAAGTTCCAACAGGACTTGGCGCCTGCACACAGCGCAAAATCTACCCGTGCCTGGTTTACGGACCATGGTATTTCTGTTCTAAATTGGCCCGCCAACTGGGTGACATGAGGGTATGTCTACAGAATATATTAATTGATGAAAATTGGGCTGTCTGCACTCTCAAAGTGCATGTTGTTGCCAAATGTATTTCATATGCTGTAAACCTAGTTCATAGTTGTTAGTTTCCTTTAATGCCAAACAAACACATACCAATCGTTGGTTAGAAGGCGATCGCCGAATTCGTCCTCGCTTTCTCCCGTGTCGCTGGCTGTCGTGTCGTTTTCCTCGGTTTCGCTTGCATACGGTTCAAACCGATATGGCTCAATAGCTTCAGTTTCTTCTTCAATTTGGTTTTCGCTACCTGCCTCCACACTACAACCATCCGTTTCAATACATGCGTAATCTGTTGAATCGCTTAAGCCGCTGAAATCCGAGTCTGAATCCGAGCTAATGTCGCTATAGCTTGCTGTTCTTTCCGCCATGTTTGTTTGTGTTGGCTTCACTATGTGACGTCACAGGAAAATGGACGGGTGTATATAACGATGGTTAAAATCAGGCACTTTGAAGCTTTTTTTAGGGATATTGCGTGATGGGTAAAATTTTGAAAAAAACTTTGAAAAATATAATAAGCCACTGGGAACTGATTTTTAATGGTTTTAACCCTTCTGAAATTGTGATAATGTTCCCCTTTAAGGTTTATTGGCGCTCTGTACTTCTCCCTACGTCCGTGTACACAGCGGCACATTTTAATTTTTGAAACCGATACCGATAATTTCCGATATTACATTTTAAAGTATTTATCTCTAATAAAAATGCATTTTTTTTCCAACTTGTTTTTTTACACAAATAACATAGTACCGATAAAAGTGCCGATGACTACCGGTATCAACAAAGACTACCGATGAAATCCTGACTATATACAGTGGGGCAAAAAAGTATTTAGTCAGTCACCGATTGTGCAAGTTCTCCCACTTAAAATGATGACAGAGGTCTGTAATTTTCATCATAGGTACACTTCAACTGTGAGAGACAGAATGTGAAAAAAAATCCAGGAATTCACATTGTAGGAATTTTAAAGAATTTATTTGTAAATTATGGTGGAAAATAAGTATTTGGTCACTTCAAACAAGGAAGATCTCTGGCTCTCACAGACCTGTAACTTCTTCTTTAAGAAGCTCTTCTGTCCTCCACTTGTTACCTGTATTAATGGCACCTGTTTGAACTCGTTATCTGTATAAAAGACACCTGTCCACAGCCTCAAACAGTCAGACTCCAAACTCCACTATGGCCAAGACCAAAGAGCTGTCGAAGGACACCAGGAAAAGAATTGTAGACCTGCACCAGACTGTGAAGAGTGAATCTACAATAGGCAAGCAGCTTGGTGTGAAAAAATCAACTGTGGGAGCAATTATCAGAAAATGGAAGACATACAAGACCACTGATAATCTCCCTCGATCTGGGGCTCCACGCAAGATCTCATCCCGTGGGGTCAAAATGATCATGAGAACGGTGAGCAAAAATCCCAGAAGCACACGGGGGGACCTGGTGAATGACCTGCAGAGAGCTGGGACCAAAGTAACAAAGGTTACCATCAGTAACACACTACGCCGACAGGGAATCAAATCCTGCAGTGCCAGACGTGTCCCCCTGCTTAAGCCAGTGCATGTCCAGGCCCGTCTGAAGTTTGCCAGAGAGCACATGGAGGATTGGGAGAATGTCATGTGGTCAGATGAAACCAAAATAGAACTTTTTGGTATAAACTCAACTCGTCGTGTTTGGAGGAGGAAGAATACTGAGTTGCATCCCAAGAACACCATACCTACTGTGAAGCATGGGGGTGGAAACATCATGCTTTGGGGCTGTTTTTCTGCTAAGAGGACAGGCCGACTGATCCGTGTTAAGGAAAGAATGAATGGGGCCATGTATCGTGAGATTTTGAGCCAAAACCTCCTTCCATCAGTGAGAGCTTTGAAGATGAAACGTGGCTGGGTCTTCCAGCATGACAATGATCCCAAACACACCGCCCGGGCAACGAAGGAGTGGCTCCGTAAGAAGCATTTGAAAGTCCTGGAGTGGCCTAGCCAGTCTCCAGACCTCAACCCCATGGAAAATCTGTGGAGGGAGTTGAAAGTCCGTGTTGTTCGGCGACAGCCCCAAAACATCACTGCTCTCGAGAAGATCTGCATGGAGGAATGGGCCAAAATACCAGCTACTGTGTGTGCAAACCTGGTAAAGACCTATAGTAATCGTTTGACCTCTGTTATTGCCAACAAAGGTTATATTACAAAGTATTGAGTTGAATTTTTGTTCTTGACCAAATACTTATTTTCCACCATAATTTACAAATAAATTCTTTAAAAATCCTACAATGTGAATTCCTGGATTTTTTTTTCACATTCTGTCTCTCACAGTTGAAGTGTACCTATGATGACCTCTGTCATCATTTTAAGTGGGAGAACTTGCACAATTGGTGGCTGACTAAATACTTTTTTGCCCCACTGAGTTAGCAGTGTCACATTTCTTTGGCGTGACCTACAATGCAGCTTGTGCTGTATAAAAGAAAATAGAAATGAACGCTAACATTAAACAATCTTGAGACAATTCTAATTGGCAGGAGAGTAACAAGTAATGTAAACGTTTCAACTATTCAAGATGATCATTATCCAATACTTACAATTTTGTCTCTACGGACAATTGTGAGCTTTTGACTATATAGAATAACTGTCTGCAGTAGGACATGGGCATTTAATTTCATTTAAGTGGCATTAAAAAGGGCATTAAAAAGCATTAAAGTGGACTTGCTGACAGCAGCAAAAAGCTGCATAGTGTCAAGACAGCACATCCTTGTCTTTTAGCCACATACAAACGCTACATTATTGAAAACATTTGCTTTGAATAAAAGTGACTTCTGATTAGCAAACTAGTTTTCTGTAAATTAGCGCCCACACAATTGCTCACTTGTGTCTGAAAAGTCAAATTAAAAGCATGCATGCTAAAGAGATCCCTGAAAAAAGCGAAGTGTGAGCCAGCATCACTTACTAGCGTTTATATCTCGTGGCATGTCTCTGTCTGACAGCAGGATGCAAGCTGGCCAGAACATGAAAGCTCTGATGTAAGATGACACGGCGCCGCTCATTTGCCTTCCGAGGTGAGAAGTCCTCAACGGCGTGGTGCCAAGTGACCTTGGCATGTGTGTGTGTGTGTGTACCCCCCGCGGGGAAGAGGAGAATTAATAGCTACCCTTCACCTGATACCCTAAACTAGTATTGACTTTTTGTTGAGCTCCTCAAATCAAGGAGAAGAGTGAGAGTACTACCGTATTTTCCGCACTATAAGGCGCACCTAAAAACCACAAATTTTCTCAAAAGCTGACAGTGCGCCTTATAACCCGGTGCGCTTTATATATGGATTAATATTAAGATTCATTTTCATAAAGTTTCGGTCTCGCAACTTCGGTAAACAGCCGCCATCTTTTTTCCCGGTAGAACAGGAAGCGCTTCTTCTTCTACGCAAGCAACCGCCAAGGTAAGCACCCGCCCCCATAGAACAGGAAGCGCTTCTTCTTCTACTGTAAGCAACCACCCGCCCGCGTAGAAGAAGAAAAAGCGCGCGGATATCACCGTACGTTTCATTTCCTTTGTGTGTTTACATCTGTAAAGACCACAAAATGGCTCCTACTAAGCGACTGGGACCCGGTTCATGAAAAGACGCAATCTCTCCATCCGCACACGGATTACTATTTCACAGCAACTGATATTCCTGTGAACCGCACTGTGGATACAACGGGAGCACGTACGGTGAATATTCGCACCACAGGGAATGAGAAGTCATCCTTCACTGTGGTTCTAGCTTGCCATGCTAATGGCCAGAAACTTCCACCCATGGTGATATTCAAATTGCCAAAAGAGACCTTTCCAGCCGGCGTCATCATAAAAGCTAACTCGAAGGGATGGATGAAGAAAAGATGAGCGAGTGGTTAAGGTAAGTTTAAGTTTACGCGAAGAGGCCGGGTGGCTTTTTTCACGCAGCTCTGTCCATGTTGATATACGTATGTTTGTGATTGCACATTTACGTACATTTTGGGAGTGAACAGAGTTGTTAGAACGCTGGTTTTTAATATATTATTAAAGTTTGACTGACCTATCTGACTGTTTTTTTGACATTCCTTTAGCGCAGTTAGATGCGGCTTACAACACGGGGCGGCTTATAGGTGGACAAAGTTTTGAAATATGCCGTTCATTGAAGGCGCGGCTTATAACCCAGGGCGCCTTATGGTGCGGAAAATACGGTACTTTCACTAATACGGAACTATGTTTTAGTGACTTTTATTACAGATGTTGTAGTTGTAAACGTTTACTGAAAAGGGCTGAAGTCTGTCTAACAATGTAGCAACATGATTGTTTTCTTGGTATTGGACTGATAATCGATATCAATATCGGATCACATACCTGCCAACTACTCCGGTTTTCCCATAATTAGTACGGTTTTCATCAACCTATTCCGGGTTACGGTTGCAGTGATAAAAAATACGGTTTTTCATTCATTAAAAAAATATATTTTTTAAAAAGTTTTATTCACGAAATCGCGTAACAACAATGACAATCGACACTGCTTCCCGTAACTTCCTATCGAGCCATTCCGAATGCCATGCGCGAGGCTATTTATAGCACCGCTGCCAAGCACGAGGCACCAGTTGTATGGCGTCACATTAGTGCCAAAAATCCGAGCGCATAAAAACTGTTATCGCGCGCTGATTCTACACTTTGTGCGCGCGCGCGACACCATTTTGCGCGCGCGTGGTGCCTTTCTGCGCGCTCTCTGTGTACTCCTGGCATTTCTCCTGGCGCTGTCATGTTTCTTTTTGGCACTTTGGGGGCGGGTATGCTTAGACGGCCCCTTCTTTCTGATTGGTCAGGCGAAAAATGCTGAAAAATGCTCAGAGCCAATCAGAAGTATAGCAGGGCGGGTCATCGTCAATATGTATCAAGATTTAAGGAGGAAGAAGTGGATAAAAAAAATTTGCGCGGTTATTTCATAGCACATAAACACAATACAGGGTAATACAAAATGTGAGCCAAATAAATAATAAGACAACAAACACCATAATCACATCTTTCAGCCAGAACTGGTCCACCAGCAATAACATTTTATATTTTCACTTCTTCTTGAACATTTGTTTTCTAATGTATGGAATTTCTTTTGATTCAACTATAAAATTAATGAAATAATCTTTGAATTTTGTTTTTAAAATGTTAAAAATAGCTTTTAATAATGTATTCTGAAACAGTTTAAAATAATCAGAGAACTGACTAACACTGACCCTACACAACTATGTGGCACAACGAAGTCTTTTTTTTTTTTTAAAGCGAAAGAGGTCATTTCAACAGGTACAGCATCCTATGTCATATCTACATGTAATAAGATTTGTAACAAGGCAAACCGTTTGTAAATTGGTGGAAAATCGAGCAAGTTATGGTCATTTAAGTAGTACATGTACCATTGACATCAATGTAATGATTGAGGCTAGATGTCCGAGGTAAGATGGCTACAACGTTGCTACGCTGGAGAATCATTGGTCATGTGAAAAATGCTCACAGCCAATCAGAAAGGAGAGGCCGTATAAGCATACTAAGGCTGAAACGACGCGTCGACGTAGTCGACGTCATCGGTTACGTAAATATGTCGACGCCGTTTTTGTGCGTCGGCGCGTCGCATATTTACGTCACACTACTGTCATGGCGGAGCGCAAAGCAGACGATGCGAGCGAGGGGAAAAAAGCACGCCAAAAGTGTGGGAGTATTTCAATAAACGGCCTAATAATGTTGTTGTATGCACACTGTGTCGAGCGGAAATGGCCTATCATAGCAGCACAACGGCTATGAAGGAACATTTGAAAAGAAAACACCCGACAGCGTTCTTGCCATCACCATCAACAAGTCAATCGTCCGCGTGCGTATACGTTGTCATTATTACACAAAAACATGAATGTGTCATTTGTATCTGCGTTGTAAATTCATAAACTAAAGCACCGTTTGCTCTGAGAGGCGCGTTTGGCGTGCCTGTTCAGTGTTTACAAAGACGCGCTCCTCTTTAACGCTGTGGAGAGGCGGCGGCGGCGGCGAGCGAGCGGCGAGGCGGGGCGCGCCGGGTGCGACGCCGCAAGAGACAGGGGACGACGAGCGAGCGAGGAAGAGGAGCTGAAAAGCGAGGAAAGAAAGAGAAAAGAGTTGGAAGAGAAAAGACTTTGTGTAAAATTAAAAGATTGTAAACCTGGCAAAGCCGTCTGGCGTTCAGTCTGTCGGTCCTGAAAGAACCCCACGGCACAAGACGTGTCACAAACGCTAACGTTAATTAGTTGTGCAAATACCTTTTACAACATTAACAGTTACATATACTATGTACAAACCAACAATTAACTTTCACTTTAATCATACTATCATTGTTGTGTTATTAAGCAAAATAAGCAATACTTTTACTTTTGTTGAAATGTTTACACTGTACACTTTTTTGTATTGGATGTTTAGCTTTATTTTTGCACATTTTAGCAAATAAGCAATACTTTTACTTTTGTTGAAATGTTTACACTTGTTACAGAATATTTCCGTTTTGCACTTTTTTGTATTGGATGTTTATCTTTATTTTTGCACATTTTAAAGCAAAATAAGCAATACTTTTACTTTTGAAATGCTTATACTATTCCAGAATATTAAGATTTGCACTGGATGTTTACTTTTATATTTGCACATTAAAAAGCAAATAAGCTACTTTTAATTTTGTTAAATGTTAAAAGTTTTAAATGTTTACATTGTTACAGAATATTTTGTCATGTTGTTGTCAATGTTGACTGAGTGGCCATACTTTTTTTTTTGTAAATAAAAGCCATGCCTTTTGAAAAAACTGGCCTACATTTATTTTTTCCTCTTCATTTTAAATTAAAAAAAAAATCGGTAAAAGGAAAAATAATCTATAGATTAATCGAAAAAATAATCTATAGATTAACCGATTAATCGAAAAAATAATCTATGGATTAATCGATAGAAAAATAATCGTTAGCTGCAGCCCTAGTGCAGATGTTCTCCCGAAATGTGTTTGTCATTCTTGTTTGGTTTTGGTTCAAAGTGTGGCGCACTATTAGTAAGAGTGTTAAAGTTGTTTTATATGGTCACCGTCAGTGTAACCTGTGTGGCTGTTGACCAAGTATGCCTTGCTGTCCCGTATGCGTGCAAGCAGAAGATGTATATTATATAACAAGTGATGGGCTGGCACGCTGTTAATACAGATTGTAGATAACGCCAAGTGTTGTACCATCATGGCACGCCCTTATTATAGCTATAAGGGGGAAAATCGGTGAGTATTAGGCACTGAAATCTGGAAGTCTCACGGGAAAATTGGGGGGTTCAGCAAGTTAGCTGCTGAGCCGCATCAGAGTGACCAAAGAGCCGCGGGTTGCCGACCCCTGCTCTATACGGTCCTATTTTTAGTGTTAAATTCCTTCAGCACTGCAGACACTGATCAGAAGGTTGTCTCTCCTCATTCCAATGGCAATGTAGATAATCACCTTCTCACATGGACAACAATAGTTTTGAATCAATATGTAAATATGCTGCAGAGCTATTTGAATGTATTCTGCCTTATCAGGTGGCCAACTTGCTCAGAGCAGTAAAACCATATTGTCTACTTTAAATGTAGATGGCTTCTGGTACGTTCTCTTTTTAAGTCAACACCCAGCAGACTTTAAAGTAGCAATAGAATGGAAAAACAAGTTGACTTTATATGCTTCATTGTTTCATACTTGGTTGTATTTACAATCCGCAAAGTGATGTTAAATGCCACAAATTCCATCGGCCATTTGAAATATTCCACTCCAATTATCGTCAGCAATTTCCCTAGATTCTACCTCACTGTAGTAACACGTCTGCACTCTGACCATATTATTAGATCAGTCATACTGGGAATACTCAAACATATTTTTTTTTATGTATTTTTATTTTGTACTTGTCTTAATCTTTTTTTTTTTTTAAAGAAGCTTAACCAGGGACAAATGAGCCTGTGACTAGAGGCAGAGGTGGGACCAAGTCATTGTTTTGCAAGTCACAAGTAAGTCTCAAGTCTTTGCCCTCAAGTCCGAGTCAAGTCCCGAGTCAAGACAGGCAAGCCCCGAGTCAAGTCCAAAGTCAAGACTGGAAAGTCTCAAGTCAAGTCCTAAGTCCTGCATTTTGAGTTTCGAGTCCTTTCAAGTCCTTTTAACCACAGACTAATATATTAACACAGATTGTGTATGCTTTTCAAACGCTGTATTTATTTATTAAAACAAGTGCATTTTAAATTGCAGGAAAGAAAATTGTGCTGACATTGCACTTTATAATAGCACTATTAACCAGTCATTTTAAACATTAACTCATTCCTTTACAGAACAAACACATTGAAGAATAAAGTGCAAATGTACTTATTTGTACAAAAGTGTTAACATTGAAAAAACATGACATATACGTGAACATAACAAAAAAGTTGTACTTTTTATATGTCAGGGCCCTATGCTGCATTGCATTTGCAAAAGACCAAATTAGCCAAGAGTCTGTCAGTCATTTGTGCACGATGGGGGCGTAGTATGATGCCACCATGGCTGAAAACTCGCTCCACTGGAGCACTGGAGGCAGGCACTGCCAAGACTCTCATGGCCACTCGGAACAGTGAAGGAAGAGTCTTCATGTTCAATGCCCAGAACAAAAGGGGGGAGAGAGTTGTTTTGGGTTGGTGCACTACTTGTAAGTGTATCTTGTGTTTTTTATGTTGATTTAATAAAAAAAAGAAAAAAATATATATATTTCTTGTGCGGCCCGATACCAATCGATCCACGGACCAGTACCGGGCCGCGGCCCGGTGGTTGGGGACCACTGAGGTAAACAACCAACAGTATGTCAGAAAGCTAGCTAAAACGGTACACATATTCATAATATAGTATACATTTTAACTGACCTTTATTTTACTATTTTTGTCTTTGTTTAGGTGGCTAAAATACGCGGTGCTGCTGACCGCCGTCTAACGTTACGTGCGATATATTGACTAACGTAACCCTGCTTAAAAAAAATCACTGAACAAAAAGTATGAATAAGGTAGTGAACTGCAACAGATTCCCGTGTTTGCAATAACGTTATAACGTTAGCAGTGAGTTTACAGCCTCACTGATTTAACTACACAGCAAATAAAAGTCACGTTACTTAGCCAATAAACGTTATCTTACATTCAAAACTTACCGTTCTTTGTGCAACTTCAAATGCCGTACGAAGTTGGAAGTTGTTGCCTCTCCATCAGTAATTTTCGAACCGCATGTGTTGCATACTGCAAACCGTTTTGTGTTGACCACCTCGTAATTTTTATACCCAAACGAAATTATTTTAGGTATCATTTTTTGTTCACTGGCGTGTGGTTTGGACATGTCTTCTTCGTTGGTTGTCCTGCAATTTGATTGGATGAATGCTGTGTGATGAAAACAAAGTAGATCTAATTTGATTGGCTGTTGTACTGAGAGCACACCAGCTGACACACGCAACGCTGATAGACAAGTACACAATGAAAAATACGGAGCGCTCCCGAATAACTTTTTCATCTTTGGGTTTTGGGGAAAGTAGCAAGTCATGTCAAGTCATGTCAATTCAAAAGGCTCAAGTCCAAGTGAAGTCACAAGTCATTGATGTTAAAGTCTAAGTCGAGTTGCAAGTCTTTTTACATTTTGTCAAGTCCAGTCTAAAGTCATCAAATTCATGACTCGAGTCTGACTCGAGTCCAAGTCATGTGACTCGAGTCCACACCTCTGACTAGAGGTCTTATGTACTTTGACATGGCTTACCTACGGCGAGCAATGTTTCATTGTACTGTCCCTGTCAAATAAATACATCAATAAAAAAGTACAAATAAATGATATATATATTTGATAGTAGCTTCAATACAGAGGCAACTTGTTTTTCCACTCTACTGCTACTTTAAAGGCTTACATTTCCTTTTTTTAATTACATCTCATGATATGACTCATTTTCACCACAGAGTGAAACTTCTAAGTTTAGCAGCTATTATTTTGTACGTCTTATTTCTCAACCTGACAAGGGACCCTTAAGCTCCTAGTCCTATATTAGAGTCCATATCCAATCTCATTTTATTTCTGACCACCCCTTAAATGAATCACATTGCGTTCAGAATACATGGGACTTTTTTTCTTCCAATCAATCACCGGAGTCATTAGCTTTCTTGGCAGCAAGAACAGCTGCCTGTGCTTCCGGATCACAGTAGAACAGTACCAGGACTTTTTGCTCTGCAATCCATCCATCCATCCATCCGTCTTCTTCCGCTTATCCGAGGTCGGGTCGCGGGGGCAGCAGCCTAAGCAGGGAAGCCCAGACTTCCCTCTCCCCAGCCACTTCGTCCAGCTCCTCCCGGGGGATCCCGAGGCGTTCCCAGGCCAGCCGGGAGACATAGTCTTCCCAGTGTGTCCTGGGTCTTCCCCGTGGCCTCCTACCGGTCGGACGTGCCCGAAACACCTTCCTAGGGAGGCGTTCGGGTGGCATCCTGACCAGATGCCCGAACCACCTCATCTGGCTCCTCTCCATGTGGAGGAGCAGCGGCTTTACTTTGAGCTCCCTCCGAATGACAGAGCTTCTCACCCTATCTCTAAGGGAGAGCCCCGCCACTCGGCGGAGGAAACTCATTTGGGCCCCTTGTACCCGTGATCTTGTCCTTTCGGTCATGACCCAAAGCTCATGACCATAGGTGAGGATGGGAATGTAGATCGACCGGTAAATCGAGAGCTTTGCCTTCCGGCTCAGCTCCTTCTTCACCACAACGGATCGATACAGCGTCCGCATTACTGAAGATGCCGCACCGATCCGCCTGTCGATCTCACCATCCACTCTACCCCCACTTGTGAACAAGACTCCGAGGTACTTGAACTCCTCCACTTGGGGCAAGATCTCCTGGCACTCCACCCTTTTCCGGGAGAGAACCATGGACTCGGACTTGGAGGTGCTGATTCCCATCCCAGTCGCTTCACACTCGGCTGCGAACCGATCCAGTGAGAGCTGAAGATCTTGGCCGGAGGAAGCCATCAGGACCACATCATCTGCAAAAAGCAGAGACCTAATCCTGCAGCCACCAAACCAGATCCCCTCAACGCCCTGACTGCACCTAGAAATTCTGTCCATAAAGGTTATGAACAGAATCGGTGACAAAGGGCAGCCTTGGCGGAGTCCAACCCTCACTGGAAACGTGTCCGACTTACTGCCGGCAATGCGGACCAAGCTCTGACACTGATCATACAGGGAGCGAACTGCCACAATAAGACAGTCCGTTACCCCATACTCTCTGAGCACTCCCCACAGGACTTCCCGGGGTACACGGTCGAATGCCTTCTCCAAGTCCACAAAGCACATGTAGACTGGTTGAGCAAACTCCCACGCACCCTCAAGGACCCTGCCGAGAGTATAGAGCTGGTCCACAGTTCCACGACCAGGACGAAAACCACACTGTTCCTCCTGAATCCGAGGTTCGACTATCCGGCGTAGCCTCCTCTCCAGTACACCTGAATAGACCTTACCGGGAAGGCTGAGGAGTGTGATCCCACGATAGTTAGAACACACCCTCCGGTTCCCCTTCTTAAAGAGAGGAACCACCACCCCGGTCTGCCAATCCAGAGGTACCGCCCTCGAAGGTCTGAGTGAGTCCCGGAGGAAGGCAGGAGGCTTGAATGTTTGTGAACAGGGGCAATCGTCCTGAAAGGACTTTTGTCAAGTTTTCGACACAAGTGTCCCAATACTTTTGTCCAGTGTAAGTGTCCCAATACTTTTGTCTACTTTTAGTCCTAAGTGTCCCAATACTTTTGTCAAGTTTTCGACTCAAGTGTCCCAATACTTTTGTCCAGTGTAAGTGTCACAATACTTTTTTCCAGTTGCCCAATACTTTTGTTCAATGGTAGTCGTAAGTGTCCCAATACTTTTGTCCAGTTTTTGGCCTAAGTGTCCCAATACTTTTGTCCAGTGATAGTCATAAGTGTCCCAATACTTTTGTCTACTTTTAGTCATAAGTGTCGCAATACTTTTGTCAAGTTTTCGACACAAGTGTCCCAATACTTTTGTCCAGTGTAAGTGTCCCAATACTTTTGTCTACTTTTAGTCCTAAGTGTCCCAATACTTTTGTCAAGTTTTCGACACAAGTGTCCCAATACTTTTGTCCAGTGTAAGTGTCCCAATACTTTTGTCTACTTTTAGTCCTAAGTGTCCCAATACTTTTGTCAAGTTTTCGACTCAAGTGTCCCAATACTTTTGTCCAGTGTAAGTGTCACAATACTTTTTTCCAGTTGCCCAATACTTTTGTTCAATGGTAGTCGTAAGTGTCCCAATACTTTTGTCCAGTTTTTGGCCTAAGTGTCCCAATACTTTTGTCCAGTGATAGTCATAAGTGTCCCAATACTTTTGTCTACTTTTAGTCATAAGTGTCGCAATACTTTTGTCAAGTTTTCGACACAAGTGTCCCAATACTTTTGTCCAGTGTAAGTGTCCCAATACTTTTGTCTACTTTTAGTCCTAAGTGTCCCAATACTTTTGTCAAGTTTTCGACACAAGTGTCCCAATACTTTTGTCCAGTGTAAGTGTCCCAATACTTTTTTCCAGTTGCCCAATACTTTTGTTCAATGGTAGTCGTAAGTGTCCCAATACTTTTGTCCAGTGATAGTCATAAGTGTCCCAATACTTTTGTCTACTTTTAGTCATAAGTGTCGCAATACTTTTGTCAAGTTTTCGACACAAGTGTCCCAATACTTTTGTCCAGTGTAAGTGTCCCAATACTTTTGTCTACTTTTAGTCCTAAGTGTCCCAATACTTTTGTTCAATGGTAGTCGTAAGTGTCCCAATACTTTTGTCCAGTGATAGTCATAAGTGTCCCAATACTTTTGTCTACTTTTAGTCATAAGTGTCGGAATACTTTTGTCAAGTTTTCGACACAAGTGTCCCAATACTTTTGTCCAGTGTAAGTGTCCCAATACTTTTGTCTACTTTTAGTCCTAAGTGTCCCAATACTTTTGTCAAGTTTTCGACACAAGTGTCCCAATACTTTTGTCCAGTGTAAGTGTCCCAATACTTTTTTCCAGTTGCCCAATACTTTTGTTCAATGGTAGTCGTAAGTGTCCCAATACTTTTGTCCAGTTTTTGGCCTAAGTGTCCCAATACTTTTGTCCAGTGTAAGTGTCCCAATACTTTTTTCCAGTTGCCCAATACTTTTGTTCAATGGTAGTCGTAAGTGTCCCAATACTTTTGTCCAGTGATAGTCATAAGTGTCCCAATACTTTTGTCCAGTGATAGTCATAAGTGTCCCAATACTTTTGTCCAGTGATAGTCATAAGTGTCCCAATACTTTTGTCTACTTTTAGTCATAAGTGTCGCAATACTTTTGTCAAGTTTTCGACACAAGTGTCCCAATACTTTTGTCCAGTGTAAGTGTCCCAATACTTTTGTCTACTTTTAGTCCTAAGTGTCCCAATACTTTTGTCAAGTTTTCGACACAAGTGTCCCAATACTTTTGTCCAGTGTAAGTGTCCCAATACTTTTGTCTACTTTTAGTCCTAAGTGTCCCAATACTTTTGTCAAGTTTTCGACTCAAGTGTCCCAATACTTTTGTCCAGTGTAAGTGTCCCAATACTTTTTTCCAGTTGCCCAATACTTTTGTTCAATGGTAGTCGTAAGTGTCCCAATACTTTTGTCCAGTTTTTGGCCTAAGTGTCCCAATACTTTTGTCCAGTGATAGTCATAAGTGTCCCAATACTTTTGTCTACTTTTAGTCATAAGTGTCGCAATACTTTTGTCCAGTTTTTGGCCTAAGTGTCCCAATACTTTTGTCAAGTTTTCGACACAAGTGTCCCAATACTTTTGTCCAGTGTAAGTGTCCCAATACTTTTGTCCAGTGTAAGTGTCCCAATACTTTTTTCCAGTTGCCCAATACTTTTGTTCAATGGTAGTCTTAAGTGTCCCAATACTTTTGTCCAGTTTTTGGCCTAAGTGTCCCAATACTTTTGTCCAGTGATAGTCATAAGTGTCCCAATACTTTTGTCTACTTTTAGTCATAAGTGTCGCAATACTTTTGTCTAGTGTACCTACCTTGTCTGCATTGTGTAGGCACGTTGGTGCTTCCTGCTTTTAAGCAGCCATCTTGAAATAACAGCAGTGCAGCAGCATCAGCGCAGGGGTTCTTTGAAGGGTCATAAAATCAAAACCGGAGCAGTTATAAAAAGCTGTTCTATACTTTTATACACAAGGGTTCAATCTCTCTCCTGTGTTAGTTTGAAGCCGAAACGACAAACGTGCTCAGAGGAGATAAGTTTTGAAGGAAGGTGACCGGTTTTTACAAAAATGTTGTTTTGAAGGGGGAATAGCAAACTTCCTGTTGATTTTTGCTGGAAGTTGTCAATCTATGAAATGTAGGTCTGTGTGAGACCAACATGGAGGTTTTTGTTTCATGTCTCTTTGACCTTTCCAGTGAGAGTTACAGGCAGTTTTGTCATTTTTTTATTCCGAGGAGCAGTTTTTTGTGCGTTTTATTCAATAATTGCGGGAGAGCGCAATTTTGAGATTTGGGGTTAGGTTTTTTCATTAGATCACAATTTTTGCCAGTCGTGATGTGTGTGTTCAGTTTGGTGAGTTTTGAAGCATGTTAAGGGGGTCAAATTACAGCTCAAAGAGGCAAAAGTGACTGTTTTTAGTACTTTTTTGTCTTGAAGGGGGAATTGCCAACTTCCTGTTGATTTTAGCCCGAGAATGTACTATTATGAAATCTAGGTCTGAGTCAGACGTACATTGAGGTATTTGTTTCATGTCTCTCCGACCTTCCTAGCGGGAGTTACAGGCAGTCTAGTTTTTTTTTTCTTCTAGGGGGCGCTAGAGCGCAATTTCGAGTTTTGGGGTTCGGTTTTTTTTTATTAAAAGGCAATTTTTGCAGGTCCTGATGTGTGGGTCAAATATGGTGAGTTTTGCAGCATGTTAAGTGGGTCAAATTAGTGCTCAAAGAGGCGGTCGGTATAATAATAATAAAGAATAAAACCTTACAAATTCAATAGGTCCTTATGGCCCATTGCATAAGGACTCCCTTTGGGAGTCCTTTTGCAATGGGCCATGCGGGCCCTAATTAGTGCTGTCTATTCAACTATTCGATTTGGAGGACTCTTTTTGGACCTCACAGTCAACATTGAACCCTCGTATCCAAGTACCTGGTTAGGAGGCTACATCCTTCGTGTTTATCATTTGTAAATATTTGGGGCGGTATAGCTCGGTTGGTAGAGCGGCCGTGCCAGCAACTTGAGGGTTCCAGGTTCGATCCCCGCTTCCGCCATCCTAGTCACTGCCGTTGTGTCCTTGGGCAAGACACTTTAACCACCTGCTCCCAGTGCCACCCACACTGCTTTAAATCTAACTTAGATATTGGCTTTCACTATGTAAAGCGCTTTGAGTCACTTGAGAAAAGAGCTATATAAATATAATTCACTTCACTAATTCCATACCTGCCAACTTTTGAAATCAGAAAAACCTAGTAGCCAGGGTCCAAGGGCTGCAGGCCCCGGTAGGTCCAGGACAAAGTCCTGGTGGGGTTTCAGGGGGGCTCTTCGCCCCCCGACGCAGAATGATTATCAGCATTCAGACAGGTTAAAATGTTGCTAAAACCATCACTTTTCTATCAGTCACAGTGACTTTTCAAAACAAAAATATTACAGCAAAAATCATATGGGTTGATTGACATGTTTATTCTGTAAGCTAACTTCAATAGTTTGAAATTATTTTGACAGTTAATGCCAGTTATCCTGTCAACCTTTCACAAGACTTCAATTTGTTCATTGAAAGTATAAACACTTTTTACAGTAAACAAATGGTAAAACAGTACTAAACAATTCCATTGGTGTCATTATTAACTTTCTGTCCAAGCTTGTATAATCTACTGCCTTGTTCAATTGTAAAAAATATTCTGTGCCTAAAATTCACATTTCTATCACAATGATCATACTGTAAACATGGTAAGCTAACTTCATTAAAATTAATAGTCCTGTCAATAGCATGGAATTACAATTCAAATGTAGTTTTTTTGTAAGCCTTTCAAAAGAATTCAAAATATGAAAAATGAATGAAAATGAATTGAAGCCATCAGACACTTGAAAAGTGGCACATCACATCTCTAATGTAATCATTTGAACTTTTCAACAGAAATAGCACTGCAAAAATATTAAGGACATACTTCTGTATTTTGGTAGTTATGCTGTCAACATTTAACAAGATTTCTTCAACTTGGACTTGAAAGCATAAATAGTATAAACACTTTTAACAGTATGTCGTGCTGTGAAATACAGCCGACAGGATTGCGCACCAAACACGAAGCAAGGCCAAAGCGCATGCATGGTGCAGGAGAACAAAGGACTTCTTTCATTTAAGGTTTGTGATAAACCATCAAACTCATTCATTAAAAGGACTCTATAGTAATATAAAGCGAGTTTTTCTGGACATTATCATGCAAGAAAAGTTTATTTTTGGGACCGCGATCACCGCGTAATGATTTTTAAAGGTTGCATTACAAACATTTAACTGTCCCATGTGATCAGCCAGTGCGATTGGAAATCCATGCTCAATTATTGCCTCCGTAAATAAAACTTCGGCATTTATCACATCCAAAGAATCTGTTTGGGCGACGAAAAACGTTGAAAGTTTTCCACTTGTATCGCTAGCAACGGCATTAGACTTGTGTTTTTTTGTCCCAACGTGGTCTTTTACATCGCTAATTCCTCCGTGTCCGATCGAAAAATCTTGTCTGCACAAGGTGCAATTCGCGTAGTTTTCACCCTTTTTTTTTTTTTAATTAATGAAAAACCGTATTTTTTATCACTGCAACCGTAACCCGGAATAGGTTGATGAAAACCGTACGAATTACGGGAAAACCGGAGTAGTTGGCAGGTATGGTAATTCACTAAAAGACTTGTGCGCAGACTAGGCTTGTCTCCATAGCAATATTTTGGTACCGGTGCCAAAATGTATTTCGATACTTTTCTAAATAAAGGGGACCACAAAAAATTTCACTATTGTAACAAAAACTGTTAGTGTACATGAAAGATATGTTTATTATTGTCATTTAGTCCTTAAATAAAATGTTGAACATACTAGACAACTTGTCTTTTAGTAGTAAGTAAACAAACAAAGACTCCTAATTAGTCGTATGCAGTAACATATTGTGTCATTTATACACCTATTATTTTCTACACATTATGAGGGACAAACTGTAAAAAATGATTATTAATCTACTTGTTCATTTACTGTTTCAACATGTTCTATCTACACTTCTGTTAAAATGTAATAATCACTTATTCTTCTCTTCTTTGATACTTTACATTAATTTTGGATGATCCCACATATGTAAGTATCGATCCGATACCAAGTAGTTACAGGATCATACATTGGTCATATTCAAAGTCCAGGGATGTATTTCCTGAATTTTAAAAAATAGGAAAACATTTTGTTTGACTAGATATGCTCTTGTACTTGGTATCATTACAGTGGATGTCAGGTGTAGATCCACCCATGGCGTTTGTTTACATTGTGACGGCGGTGAGCTATTGTATCCTCCTACGGTGTGCAGTGAAGCATGTTTAGCTATTCCTCGTCCTCCAGTGATAATGCTACTGTAAGAAACATACTTTATTTGTCACCATGGAGGCCAGGATTAGTGATTTAGAAGTACCGTATTTTCCGCACCATAAGCCGCCCTGGGTTATAAGCCGCGCCTTCAATGAACGGCATATTTCAAAACTTTGTCCACCTATAAGCCGCCCCGTGTTATAAGCCGCATCTAACTGCGCTAAAGGAATGTCAAAAAAACAGTCAGATAGGTCAGTCAAACTTTAATAATATATTAAAAACCAGCGTGATGTGGGCGCGCATGGAGTCGTATATCAACATGGACGGAGCTGCGTGAAAAAAGCCACCCGGCCTCTTCGCGTAAACTTCCCTTAACCACTCGCTCATCTTTTCTTCATCCATCCATCCCTTCGAGTTAGCTTTTATGATGACGCCGGCTGGAAAGGTCTCTTTTGGCAAGGTCTTCCTTTTGAATATCACCATGGGTGGAAGTTTCTGGCCATTAGCATGGCAAGCTAGAACCACAGTGAAGGATGACTTCTCATTCCCTGTGGTGCGAATATTCACCGTACGTGCTCCCGTTGTATCCACAGTGCGGTTCACAGGAATATCAAAAGTCAGTGGAACCTCGTCCATGTTGATAATGTTCTCTGGCCGGATCTTTTTTTCAGCTATCTTGTTTTTACAATATGCACGGAAAGTAGCCAGCTTTTCTTGAAAGTCTTTAGGCAGTTGCTGTGAAATAGTAGTCCGTGTGCGGATGGAGAGATTGCGTCTTTTCATGAACCGGAAACCTGTCGCTTAGTAGGAGCCATTTTGTGGTCTTTACAGATGTAAACACACAAATGAAATGAAACGTAATATCCGCGCGCTTCTTCTTCTTCTACGGGGGGCGGGTGGTTGCTTACAGTAGAAGAAGAAGCGCTTCCTGTTCTATGGGGGCGGGTGCTTACCTTGGCGGTTGCTTGCCGTAGAAGAAGAAGCGCTTCCTCTTCTACGGGGAAAAAAGATGGCGGCTGTTTACCGTAGTTGCGAGACCTAAACTTTATGAAAATGAATCTTAATATTAATCCATATATAAAGCGCACCGGGTTATAAGCCGCACTGTCAGCTTTTGAGTAAATTTGTGGTTTTTAGGTGCGGCTAATAGTGCGGAAAATACGGTAGCTAAAACACTGTGGATGGATGCTAGCCACTAACTAGCTAGCCATGTGTTAAAGCAGCTCTTCCTGAGGGTGTTTCAGTGTTATAACTTCACCTTTATCTTTACTTTTTACACCAAAATGCGTCCGTTCTCCCTTTTCTGTCTACACACTGTGTCTGCTTGTAAGTACTCTGTGTGTGTGCGCTGCCCAACATGCTCCTCTGCTAGTAAAACCTGCAATGTTGTGACATGACGACGCGCCGTACTTTTTAGAGGTAACTGGCTGGTGGAAAATTGGAAACACGTGCTAATTTACCCTGTAAGTGTAGCTCTCTGCTGGTAAAGGTAATGATCCTTTCACTGATTCACATACAGATGACTTTGACTTCCTCTCTTTAGTCATGTTTGATGTCTTGTCTGCAAAGTGCCGCTAAACAATCCATGTTTATCAGAGTATTTTAGCCTTTTTTTAAGTGGAAAAAGTAGCAGATGAAATATTTATGTGTCTATTTCTTTTATATTTGAAAGAATCTCCTTATAGCGGCTCATTAACATCATGTGACATGATCCTGTTAACTAGTAAGTGTGGTGTTTATTTCACTCCTAAAAAACAATGGCTGATAGTTGATTATGGGCTCGACTATGACAGCGTTCAGTTTAGTAATGCAAATATAAAACATATTTTGGTAAATACAATTGTAATATCACAATAACCTTAACTGGGATTTGAACCATGTTAGTTGCTTTGTTAGGCAAGTATTGTCAACTACTGTGCTATCCAGCCAATCATTATGTGGAGATGTCTGTAGAACTGTATGGTTTCATTATTTGGTTTGTTTGCCAGAGGCATGTCTGCAGGTGCTTGAGTAACCAAGCAGCTGTCAATCACACTATTATTGATCCTCTCACCAGGAACACTTCTGCTTCTCTCCATCACCAACTGCAAAAGTGAAATACTGCTGTGACTTGTGACCTGTTGTTTGCTAAAAACTATACATGTGAATATTGATGGAGCTGGCAGCCGATACAGGAAAATAAAATACAGAACATATACAGTATGTTACACTTTTAAATAAATACAATAATAAATAAATAATAAAATAAACACAGAACATATACCGTATGTTACACTTTTAAATAAATACAATAATAAATAAATAATAAAATAAATAAATAAAATACAGAACATATACAGTATGTTACACTTTTAAATAAATACAATAATAAATAAATAATAAAATAAATAAATAAATAAAATACAGAACATATACAGTATGTTACACTTTTAAATAAATACAATAATAAATAAATAATAAAATAAATACAGAACATATACCGTATGTTACACTTTTAAATAAATACAATAATAAATACAATAATAAATAAATAATAAAATAAATACAGAACATATACAGTATGTTACACTTTTAAATAAATACAATAATAAATAAATAATAAAATAAATAAATAAAATACAGAACATATACAGTATGTTACACTTTTAAATAAATACAATAATAAATAAATAATAAAATAAATACAGAACATATACCGTATGTTACACTTTTAAATAAGTACAATAATAAATACAATAATAAATAAATAATAAAATAAATACAGAACATATACAGTATGTTACACTTTTAAATAAATACAATAATAAATAAATAATAAAATAAATAAATAAAATACAGAACATATACAGTATGTTACACTTTTAAATAAATACAATAATATATAAATAAAATAAATACAGAACATATACAGTATGTTACACTTTTAAATAAATACAATAATAAATACAATAATAAATAAATAATAAAATAAATACAGAACATATACAGTATGTTACACTTTTAAATAAATACAATAATAAATACAATAATAAAATAAATAAATAAAATACAGAACATATACAGTATGTTACACTTTTAAATAAATACAATAATAAATAAATAATAAAATAAATACAGAACATATACAGTATGTTACACTTTTAAATAAATACAATAATAAATACAATAATAAATACATAATAAAATAAATAAATAAAATACAGAACATATACAGTATGTTACACTTTTAAATAAAGACAATAATAAATACAATAATAAATAAATAATAAAATAAATACAGAACATATACAGTATGTTACACTTTTAAATAAATACAATAATAAATACAATAATAAATAAATAATAAAATAAATACAGAACATATACAGTATGTTACACTTTTAAATAAATACAATAATAAATAAATAATAAAATAAATACAGAACATATACAGTATGTTACACTTTTAAATAAATACAATAATAAATACAATAATAAATAAATAATAAAATAAATAAATAAAATACAGAACATATACAGTATGTTACACTTTTAAATAAATACAATAATAAATAAATAATAAAATAAATACAGAACATATACAGTATGTTACACTTTTAAATAAATACAATAATAAATACAATAATAAATAAATAATAAAATAAATACAGAACATATACCGTATGTTACACTTTTAAATAAATACACTAATAAATAAATAATAAAATAAATAAATAAAATACAGAACATATACAGTATGTTACACTTTTAAATAAATACAATAATAAATACAATAATAAATAAATGATACAATAAATACAGAACATTTACAGTATGTTACACTTTTAAATAAATACAATAATAAATACAATAATAAATAAATGATACAATAAATACAGAACATTTACAGTATGTTACACATTTAGTGTGAAAAGCCCCGAGCTTTATTCCAGTTAAGATGAGATTCAACTTTTCTTCAACCGTTCATCTTTGTTTAAAGAATTGAAGCACATGTTAAGTCTCTATGTTGAGTGCTAACATGCACAAGTGGAATAACACCTTCCACATTCTGCTGATACACATGGACTGTCCCACTTTTCATTCTGGGACAACGGAACCTAAACATGATATCATTCATGACTGTGTGACAAGTGTAACTAAATCACTAACTAAATATCATCCCATTTGAAATGTAAAATGCATATTTGCTTATCAGGATATGCACCAACATTGAACTTTATCTTCCTCAACACAGTCTCTGTTAGATATCATTCTGTTTTGGAGTTGTTTTTACACCCCCATACGATAATGAACGTGGATATTGGTCCGATATCAGCAAAGGAAACAAGTATCTGAATATATCAGCTGTATCTAAAATCTCTGATATAAGTGCTCTGACACAAGCAGTCCTGCAGCGTGTTTACTTGTGTGTGATATCATGTGCGATACAAGCAGTCCTGCAGCGTGTTTACTTGTGTGTGATAGCATGTGCGATACATGCAGCCCTGCAGCGTGTTTACTTGTGTGTGATATCATGTGCGATACAAGCAGTCATGCAGCGTGTTTACTTGTGTGTGATATCATGTGCGGTACAAGCAGTCCTGCAGCGTGTTTACTTGTGTGTGATATCATGTGCGATACAAGCAGTCCTGCAGCGTGTTTACTTGTGTGTGATATCATGTGCGATACAAGCAGTCCTGCAGCGTGTTTACTTGTGTGTGATATCATGTGCGATACAGGCAGTCCTGCAGCGTGTTTACTTGTGTGTGATATCATGTGCGATACAAGCAGTCCTGCAGCGTGTTTACTTGTGTGTGATATCAGGTGTGATACAAGCAGTCCTGCAGCGTGTTTACTTGTGTGTGATATCATGTGCGATACAAGCAGTCCTGCAGCGTGTTTACTTGTGTGTGATATCATGTGCGATACAGGCAGTCCTGCAGCGTGTTTACTTGTGTGTGATATCATGTGCGATACAAGCAGTCCTGCAGCGTGTTTACTTGTGTGTGATATCATGTGTGATACAAGCAGTCCTGCAGCGTGTTTACTTGTGTGTGATATCATGTGCGATACAAGCAGTCCTGCAGCGTGTTTACTTGTGTGTGATATCATGTGCGATACAAGCAGTCCTGCAGCGTGTTTACTTGTGTGTGATATCATGTGTGATACAAGCAGTCCTGCAGCGTGTTTACTTGTGTGTGATATCACGTGCGATACAATCAGTCCTGCAGCGTGTTTACTTGTGTGTGATATCATGTGTGATACAAGCAGTCCTGCAGCGTGTTTACTTGTGTGTGATATCATGTGTGATACAAGCAGTCCTGCAGCGTGTTTACTTGTGTGTGATATCACGTGCGATACAATCAGTCCTGCAGCGTGTTTACTTGTGTGTGATATCATGTGTGATACAAGCAGTCCTGCAACGTGTTTACTTGTGTGTGATATCATGTGTGATACAAGCAGTCCTGCAGCGTGTTTACTTGTGTGTGATATCATGTGCGATACAAGCAGTCTTGCAGCGTGTTTACTTGTGTGTGATATCATGTGTGATACAAGCAGTCCTGCAGCTTGTTTACTTGTGTGTGATATCATGTGTGATACAAGCAGTCCTGCAGCGTGTTTACTTGTGTGTGATACATGCAGCCCTGCAGCGTGTTTACTTGTGTGTGATATCATGTGCGATACAAGCAGTCCTGCAGCGTGTTTACTTGTGTGTGATATCATGTGCGATACAGGCAGTCCTGCAGCGTGTTTACTTGTGTGTGATATCATGTGCGATACAAGCAGTCCTGCAGCGTGTTTACTTGTGTGTGATATCATGTGTGATACAAGCAGTCCTGCAGCGTGTTTACTTGTGTGTGATATCATGTGCGATACAAGCAGTCCTGCAGCGTGTTTACTTGTGTGTGATATCATGTGCGATACAAGCAGTCCTGCAGCGTGTTTACTTGTGTGTGATATCAGGTGTGATACAAGCAGTCCTGCAGCGTGTTTACTTGTGTGTGATATCATGTGCGATACAAGCAGTCCTGCAGCGTGTTTACTTGTGTGTGATAGCATGTGCGATACATGCAGCCCTGCAGCGTGTTTACTTGTGTGTGATATCATGTGCGATACAAGCAGTCATGCAGCGTGTTTACTTGTGTGTGATATCATGTGCGGTACAAGCAGTCCTGCAGCGTGTTTACTTGTGTGTGATATCATGTGCGATACAAGCAGTCCTGCAGCGTGTTTACTTGTGTGTGATATCATGTGCGATACAAGCAGTCCTGCAGCGTGTTTACTTGTGTGTGATATCATGTGCGATACAGGCAGTCCTGCAGCGTGTTTACTTGTGTGTGATATCATGTGCGATACAAGCAGTCCTGCAGCGTGTTTACTTGTGTGTGATATCAGGTGTGATACAAGCAGTCCTGCAGCGTGTTTACTTGTGTGTGATATCATGTGCGATACAAGCAGTCCTGCAGCGTGTTTACTTGTGTGTGATATCATGTGCGATACAGGCAGTCCTGCAGCGTGTTTACTTGTGTGTGATATCATGTGCGATACAAGCAGTCCTGCAGCGTGTTTACTTGTGTGTGATATCATGTGTGATACAAGCAGTCCTGCAGCGTGTTTACTTGTGTGTGATATCATGTGCGATACAAGCAGTCCTGCAGCGTGTTTACTTGTGTGTGATATCATGTGCGATACAAGCAGTCCTGCAGCGTGTTTACTTGTGTGTGATATCATGTGTGATACAAGCAGTCCTGCAGCGTGTTTACTTGTGTGTGATATCACGTGCGATACAATCAGTCCTGCAGCGTGTTTACTTGTGTGTGATATCATGTGTGATACAAGCAGTCCTGCAGCGTGTTTACTTGTGTGTGATATCATGTGTGATACAAGCAGTCCTGCAGCGTGTTTACTTGTGTGTGATATCACGTGCGATACAATCAGTCCTGCAGCGTGTTTACTTGTGTGTGATATCATGTGTGATACAAGCAGTCCTGCAACGTGTTTACTTGTGTGTGATATCATGTGTGATACAAGCAGTCCTGCAGCGTGTTTACTTGTGTGTGATATCATGTGCGATACAAGCAGTCTTGCAGCGTGTTTACTTGTGTGTGATATCATGTGTGATACAAGCAGTCCTGCAGCTTGTTTACTTGTGTGTGATATCATGTGTGATACAAGCAGTCCTGCAACGTGTTTACTTGTGTGTGATATCATGTGTGATACAAGCAGTCCTGCAGCGTGTTTACTTGTGTGTGATATCATGTGCGATACAAGCAGTCTTGCAGCGTGTTTACTTGTGTGTGATATCATGTGTGATACAAGCAGTCCTGCAGCTTGTTTACTTGTGTGTGATATCATGTGTGATACAAGCAGTCCTGCAGCGTGTTTACTTGTGTGTGATACATGCAGCCCTGCAGCGTGTTTACTTGTGTGTGATATCATGTGCGATACAAGCAGTCCTGCAGCGTGTTTACTTGTGTGTGATATCATGTGCGATACAAGCAGTCCTGCAGCGTGTTTACTTGTGTGTGATATCATGTGCGATACAAGCAGTCCTGCAGCGTGTTTACTTGTGTGTGATATCATGTGTGATACAAGCAGTCCTGCAGCTTGTTTACTTGTGTGTGATATCATGTGTGATACAAGCAGTCCTGCAGCGTGTTTACTTGTGTGTGATACATGCAGCCCTGCAGCGTGTTTACTTGTGTGTGATATCATGTGCGATACAAGCAGTCCTGCAGCGTGTTTACTTGTGTGTGATATCATGTGCGATACAAGCAGTCCTGCAGCGTGTTTACTTGTGTGTGATGTCATGTGCGATACAAGCAGTCCTGCAGCGTGTTTACTTGTGTGTGATATCATGTGCGATACAAGCAGTCCTGCAGCGTGTTTACTTGTGTGTGATATCATGTGCGATACAAGCAGTCCTGCAGCCTGTTTACTTGTGTGTGATATCATGTGCGATACAAGCAGTCCTGCAGCGTGTTTACTTGTGTGTGATATCATGTGCGATACAAGCAGTCCTGCAGCGTGTTTACTTGTGTGTGATGTCATGTGCGATACAAGCAGTCCTGCAGCGTGTTTACTTGTGTGTGATATCACGTGCGATACAATCAGTCCTGCAGCGTGTTTACTTGTGTGTGATATTGTGTGTGATACAAGCAGTCCTGCAGTGTGTTTACTTGTGTGTGATATCATGTGCGATACAAGCAGTCCTGCAGCGTGTTTACTTGTGTGTGATATCATGTGCGATACAAGCAGTCCTGCAGCGTGTTTACTTGTGTGTGATATCGTGTGCGATACAAGCAGTCCTGCAGTGTGTTTACTTATACAAAGTTGGACAGCCTAAATGTCCTCCAATAAGCACACAATTTATTTTGTTTTACTAAAGGTAGACATGCAAGGCTATAGGCTACTAGAACTAGCAGCTACACAACAGCTAAGCACACAATAGCACACAAGCTAGACATATGTAATAATCAATAAACATTTAAGCAGCACATGTGTCAATATAAACAAGTATTTAATCATTACAGTTGAATATTACTTATGCACACAAACTCTCCAAGGCAGAAGCGTATCACAAAGTATCCAGTAACAAACGTGTCTGCATCATTCAATTTACTGCCTAATGAGATTAACTTCATGAATTATTGTGACCACTAGGTGTCACCAAAAAAAACCAATTACCCCTCCACTTTAATTTAAAGACAGCATACAGGCGGTTAATGATAAATAGTTTAGTGTTTTCATACCAACCATTGTTCTCTGTTTGACTCATTTCACTTGATCAAACCTTTTCTAACATTCCGCACTGCTAAGTAATACAAGTATGCACTATGATTTGAGCTGTTTTTGTATTGGACTGATATTGATATCGGTCTGACATCAGAATTGAAACGCTCAGACTGACCTCCTCCAACCTCCGAGGACAAAGCTACGAACAATGGGAGACCGGGGATTTCTGATCCGCCGCTCCCAGTCTGTGGAACGCTCTCCCTGACCACCTGAGGGCACCACAGACTGTGGATTCTTTTAAAAAAGGCTTAAAAACCCTTCTTTTTTTTTTTAAAAACTTCTTTTTTTTCCAGATATACAGGTAAAAGCCAGTAAATTAGAATATTTTGAAAAACTTGATTTATTTCAGTAATTGCATTCAAAAGGTGTAACTTGTACATTATATTTATTCATTGCACACAGACTGATGCATTCAAATGTTTATTTCATTTAATTTTCATGATTTGAAGTGGCAACAAATGAAAATCCAAAATTCCGTGTGTCACAAAATTAGAATATTACTTAAGGCTAATACAAAAAAGGGATTTTTGGAAATGTTGGCCAACTGAAAAGTATGAAAATGAAAAATATGAGCATGTACAATACTCAATACTTGGTTGGAGCTCCTTTTGCCTCAATTACTGCGTTAATGCGGCGTGGCATGGAGTCGATGAGTTTCTGGCACTGCTCAGGTGTTATGAGAGCCCAGGTTGCTCTGATAGTGGCCTTCAACTCTTCTGCGTTTTTGGGTCTGGCATTCTGCATTTTCCTTTTCACAATACCCCACAGATTTTCTATGGGGCTAAGGTCAGGGGAGTTGGCGGGCCAATTTAGAACAGAAATACCATGGTCCGTAAACCAGGCACGGGTAGATTTTGCGCTGTGTGCAGGCGCCAAGTCCTGTTGGAACTTGAAATCTCCATCTCCATAGAGCAGGTCAGCAGCAGGAAGCATGAAGTGCTTTAAAACTTGCTGGTAGACGGCTGCGTTGACCCTGGATCTCAGGAAACAGAGTGGACCGACACCAGCAGATGACATGGCACCCCAAACCATCACTGATGGTGGAAACTTTACACTAGACTTCAGGCAACGTGGATCCTGTGCCTCTCCTGTCTTCCTCCAGACTCTGGGACCTCGATTTCCAAAGGAAATGCAACATTTGCATGGTTGGGTGATGGTTTGGGGTGCCATGTCATCTGCTGGTGTCGGTCCACTCTGTTTCCTGAGATCCAGGGTCAACGCAGCCGTCTACCAGCAAGTTTTAGAGCACTTCATGCTTCCTGCTGCTGACCTGCTCTATGGAGATGGAGATTTCAAGTTCCAACAGGACTTGGCGCCTGCACACAGCGCAAAATCTACCCGTGCCTGGTTTACGGACCATGGTATTTCTGTTCTAAATTGGCCCGCCAACTCCCCTGACCTTAGCCCCATAGAAAATCTGTGGGGTATTGTGAAAAGGAAGATGCAGAATGCCAGACCCAAAAACGCAGAAGAGTTGAAGGCCACTATCAGAGCAACCTGGGCTCTCATAACACCTGAGCAGTGCCAGAAACTCATCGACTCCATGCCACGCCGCATTAACGCAGTAATTGAGGCAAAAGGAGCTCCAACCAAGTATTGAGTATTGTACATGCTCATATTTTTCATTTTCATACTTTTCAGTTGGCCAACATTTCTAAAAATCCCTTTTTTGTATTAGCCTTAAGTAATATTCTAATTTTGTGACACACGGAATTTTGGATTTTCATTTGTTGCCACTTCAAATCATCAAAATTAAATGAAATAAACATTTGAATGCATCAGTCTGTGTGCAATGAATAAATATAATGTACAAGTTACACCTTTTGAATGCAATTACTGAAATAAATCAAGTTTTTCAAAATATTCTAATTTACTGGCTTTTACCTGTATGCATCCTAGTTCTAGCTATTAAGCTGTTCTAGTTTTTATTTGTATTTATTTTTATTTTTTTATACACTGTAGCACTTTGAGGTTGTTTGCTCAATGTAAAGTGCTCTTTACAAGTAAAATCTATTATTATTATTATTATTATTATTAAAAGTTGTATCGGGACATTCTTAGTTTTTACTGACTTGTGTTGATATTTTTCCCTGTCAGAAAGTTCATCGCATGATTTTCTTGGCTTAGTATTAGTTTTTACAGCGGCTGACCTCCCATTTATCCAGGATTGGTGCCGACCAAAACTCCAATTTGTCTTATTCACATAACGTCAGACCAAGACCAGCCTAAAAATGATTTGGGATGATGTAATGGTATGTTTCTGGCCACCTGATGAATGTCCACGTTTAGTCCCGTGGCGCTGGAAGTGTCTGGCTCATTAAGTGCCAAATGCTCCACGTGCATGTAGGCCATCCACCTGCAAACACAGTCACGCCTTCCAAAATGACCTCAAATGAAGTCAATGGACGCCGTACAAGTCTTCAGGACGTTAAGTAGCGAGAGTGAGACGTAATCGTACTCTCCATATCTCACAGGTGCGTGCTATCATTGTAAAACAAAATCACGGGCTTGGTTATCCTCCTTAATGGAGACACGGGCGGACCTCTGATTAAAATGTCAGTGCCACCAAAGCGAAACCTCACTCTGACCTGCCTGTATTTGAATTAATGAGCTATTTAGGCAGCACTTTTCTTCTCCCCCCCCGGCCTACTTGCCCAGTGCTACAGTGCTGTGATTATCCTAAGCTGCGGAGTGCATTTGTGGCCATTAATTTTCATCTGACACTAAGTAGGCAGGCTCATATTCTGCTGCTCGCATGCTGAGGGTCAGCAGTCACTTTGATCTGATGGACACGTTGACATGTACTCACACAGCAGGTACTACTAGCCACGTTATAGCAAGGGAAATATACAACTACACTGACTCTGGTGCTATTTGTATCTACAAAACCCAAACGTTGACATCATCCCACAAGTTTGTATTTATTTACAGTGCATGACTGTAAATAGACAAGCATTACCGTATTTTCCGCACTATTAGCCGCACCTAAAAACCACAAATTTACTCAAAAGCTGACAGTGCGGCTTATAACCCGGTGCGCTTTATATATGGATTAATATTAAGATTCATTTTCATAAAGTTTCGGTCTCGCAACTACGGTAAACAGCCGCCATCTTTTTTCCCCGTAGAAGAGGAAGTGCTTCTTCTTCTACGGCAAGCAACCGCCAAGGTAAGCACCCGCCCCCATAGAACAGGAAGCGCTTCTTCTTCTACTGTAAGCAACCACCCGCCCCCGTAGAAGAAGAAAAAGCGCGCGGATATTACGTTTCATTTCCTTTGTGTGTTTACATCTGTAAAGACCACAAAATGGCTCCTACTAAGCGACAGGTTTCCGGTTCATGAAAAGACGCAATCTCTCCATCCGCACACGGACTACTATTTCACAGCAACTGCCTAAAGACTTTCAAGAAAAGCTGGCTACTTTCCGTGCATATTGTAAAAACAAGATAGCTGAAAAAAAGATCCGGCCAGAGAACATTATCAACATGGACGAGGTTCCACTGACTTTTGATATTCCTGTGAACCGCACTGTGGATACAACGGGAGCACGTACGGTGAATATTCGCACCACAGGGAATGAGAAGTCATCCTTCACTGTGGTTCTAGCTTGCCATGCTAATGGCCAGAAACTTCCACCCATGGTGATATTCAAAAGGAAGACCTTGCCAAAAGAGACCTTTCCAGCCGGCGTCATCATAAAAGCTAACTCGAAGGGATGGATGGATGAAGAAAAGATGAGCGAGTGGTTAAGGGAAGTTTACGCGAAGAGGCCGGGTGGCTTTTTTCACGCAGCTCCGTCCATGTTGATATACGACTCCATGCGCGCCCACATCACGCTGGTTTTTAATATATTATTAAAGTTTGACTGACCTATCTGACTGTTTTTTTGACATTCCTTTAGCGCAGTTAGATGCGGCTTATAACACGGGGCGGCTTATAGGTGGACAAAGTTTTGAAATATGCCGTTCATTGAAGGCGCGGCTTATAACCCAGGGCGGCTTATGGTGCGGAAAATACGGTACTTATTTGTTTACAGAAAAAAACCTTACAGCTCAGTCGCCAGAATTTTACCGTGAATTTACAGTAAAACGGTACTGTTACTTTTTAGATTACATTTTAAGTACCAAGCTGCCTTTTTAATATACCAAGCCCAAAAGCAGTGAAGTTGTCACGTTGTGTAAATGGTAAATAAAAAGAGAATACAACAAAACCTTTTCAACTTATATTCAATTGAATAGACTGCAAAGACAAGATATTTCATGTTCACACTGAGAAACTTTGTTGCAAATATTAGCTCATTTGGAATTTGATGCAAAAAAAGCTGGCACAAGTGGCAAAAAAGAGTGATAAAGTTGAGGAATGCTCATCAAAGACTTATTTGGAACATCCCACAGGTGAACAGGCTAATTGGGAACAGGTGGGTGCCATGATTGGCTATAAAAGCAGCTTCCATGAAATGCTCAGTCATTCACAAACAAGGACGGGGGCGAGGGTCACCACTTTGTCAACAAATGCCTGAGCAAATTGTTTAAGAACAACATTTCTCAGGCAGCTATTGCAAGGAATTAAGGGATTTCACCATCTAATAATATCATCAAAAGGTTCAGGGAACCTTGAGAAATCACTGCACGTACGCATCTTGGATCCCTCAGGCTGTACTGCGTCAAAAAGCCACATCAGTGTGTAAAGGATATCACCACATGGGCTCAAGAACACTTCAGAAACCCACTGTCAGTAACTACAGTTGGTCGCTACATCTCTAAGTGCAAGTTAAAACTCTACTATGCAAAGCCAAAGCCATTTATCAACAACACCCAGAAACGCTTCGCTGGGCCTGAGCTCATCTAAGATGGACTGATGCAAAGTGGAAAAGTGTTCTGTGGTCTGACGAGTCCACATTTCAAATGGTTTTTGTAAACTGTGAACGTGCTGTCCTCCGGACCAAAGAGGAAAAGAACCATCCGGATTGTTCTAGGGTCAAAGTGCAAAAGGCAGCATGTGTGATGGTATGGGGGTGTATTAGTGCCCAAGGCATGGGTAACTTACACATCTGTGAAGGCACCATTAATGCTGAAAGGTACATACAGCTTTTGGAGCAACATATGTTGTTATCATGGACGCCCCTGCTTATTTCAGCGAGGCAATGCCAAGCCACATTCTTAGACAAACTTTAATGATCCAAAAGAGAAATTGTTCCACACAGTAGCTCAGTTACAAAGGATGGAAAGGATAATGCACACAAGAGGGCGAAAACAAAAGGTATAAAGTAGACAAGCAACAACAGCGTGGCTTTGTAGTAAAAGAGTGCGGGTACTAGACTGGCCTGCCTGTAGTCCAGACATTGAAAATGTGTGAAGGCTAAAATATGAGAAGGGAGACTGTTGAACAATTTAAGCTGTACATCAAGTCAAGTCAACTTTATTTATATAGCACATTTACGACTACTTTTAAATTGAACCAAAGTGCTTCACAGGTTAAAAAAGCATAGAGCAAAAAACAAAAACAAAACAAAAAAAACAAAGAATGTAAACAATGAATGAGCTGAACAAGATAGTGCAAAAACAATACGGTAAAAGGGGTCGAATAAAAAGTAAAAATTTGCTAAAAAATAATAAGAATAAAAGTGCGACAAATTGAAAAATAAAACTAAAGCAAAGAGGGTGGGGCGGGGGGGACTAGAAATGGTGGCCTAGTGGGCAGACTCAGCTCAGGTCAAAGGCCAGCGAGACGAGATAGGTCTTAAGAAGGGTTTTGAAGACCCCCAGGCTCTGGGCTGACCTAATGTGGAGGGGAAGGCTGTTCCAGAGCTTAGGGGCGGCAACGGAAAAGGCTCTGTCCCCTCTGGTCTTTAGCCTGGATCTGTCCCCTCTGGTCTTTAGCCTGGATCTGTCCCCTCTGGTCTTTAGCCTGGATCTGTCCCCTCTGGTCTTTAGCCTGGATCTGGGGACCGCCAACAGCATTTGGTCAGCTGACCTTAGGGCTCTAGACGAGGTATGATGACCATTTAGGGATTTCAAAACAATTTAAAATAATTTAAAATCAATGCGGTGACGGACAGGGAGCCAGGGGAGTGAGGTCAGGACTGGGGTGATGTGCTCGCTTTTTTGGTGCTGGTGAGGAGACGGGTAGCCGCGTTTTGCACAAGCTGTAAACGGCGGAGTGATGCCTGATCAATGCCAACGTACAGTGAGTTATTGTCTAGCCGGTGTGTGATGAAGGTGTGGATAGCAGTCTTCAGGTCGCTCTGGGAGAGATAGGCCTTGGTCTTTGCTAGGGTTCTGAGGTGGTAAAAGCTGGTACTAACCACTGAGCTGACCTGTTTGGTGAATTTGAAGGCACTATCGAAGAAAGGCAGGGTCCTTGAGGGTGCATGGGAGTTTGCCCAACCAGTCTACATGTGTTTTGTGGACTTGGAGAAGGCATTCGACCGTGTCCCTCGGGAAGTCCTGTGGGGAGTGCTCAGAGAGTACGGGGTATCGGACTGTCTGATTGTGGCGGTCCGCTCCCTGTATGATCAGTGCCAGAGCTTGGTCCGCATTGCCGGCAGTAAGTCGGACACGTTTTCAGTGAGGGTTGGACTCCGCCAAGGCTGCCCTTTGTCACCGATTCTGTTCATAACTTTTATGGACAGAATTTCTAGGCGCAGTCAAGGCGTTGAGGGGATCTGGTTTGGTGGCTGCAGGATTAGGTCTCTGCTTTTTGCAGATGATGTGGTCCTGATGGCTTCATCTGGCCAGGATCTTCAGCTCTCACTGGATCGGTTCGCAGCCGAGTGTGAAGCGACTGGGATGAGAATCAGCACCTCCAAGTCCGAGTCCATGGTTCTCGCCCGGAAAAGGGTGGAGTGCCATCTCCGGGTTGGGGAGGAGATCTTGCCCCAAGTGGAGGAGTTCAAGTACCTGGGAGTCTTGTTCACGAGTGATGGAAGAGTGGATCGTGAGATCGACAGGCGGATCGGTGCGGCGTCTTCAGTAATGCGGACGCTGTATCGATCTGTTGTGGTGAAGAAGGAGCTGAGCCGAAAGGCAAAGCTCTCAATTTACCGGTCGATCTACGTTCCCATCCTCACCTATGGTCATGAGCTTTGGGTTATGACCGAAAGGACAAGATCACGGGTACAAGCGGCCCAAATGAGTTTCCTCCGCCGGGTGGCGGGGCTCTCCCTTAGAGATAGGGTGAGAAGCTCTGCCATCCGGGGGGAGCTCAAAGTAAAACCGCTGCTCCTCCACATCGAGAGGAGCCAGATGAGGTGGTTCGGGCATCTGGTCAGGATGCCACCCGAACGCCTCCCTAGGGAGGTGTTTAGGGCACGTCCGACCGGTAGGAGGCTGCGGGGAAGACCCAGGACACGTTGGGAAGACTATGTCTCCCGGCTGGCCTGGGAACGCCTCGGGGTCCCACAGGAAGAGCTGGACGAAGTGGCTGGGGAGAGGGAAGTCTGGGCTTCCCTGCTTAGGCTGCTGCCCCCGCGACCCGACCTCGGATAAGCGGAAGAAGATGGATGGATGGATGGATGGACAACGTGACAACTTCACTGGGTTTGGCTTTTGCATGACTGAACAAAGAGTACGCTACAAGTGTCCATAAACATTTCAATTTGACAGCTGCTGTATGACCACAGAAGGTGACTTTCCTTCTGAAAAGACACAAAAGACGGTGGATTTCTGCGTGTGAGGAAGAAAGCAACTTAAGCATGGAGAGCAAATCACTGGATGATGTGCCAGAGGCTTTCACGGCCGTGCTTTATTGTGGCGATTGAGGAGTACGACAAAGCGCCGTGACGAATAGCTTTGACACTCCAGTCTGTGATACAAACATCAGCTTTTGTGTCTCCAACCACAGACACCCTTCATGATCAATCACATGCTAGTCCAATCTGTCACTCAGCACTTGGAGGAATACATTCCACAACCTTCATTTATTCATTCATTTACCTTTTCTTACATTCACAGCTTCTCTCTTTGACCTACAGCAGTGTTTCTTGATCCTTGTTGGGCCGCCAAAAATAAGTTTCTCAGCTTATGGTTAGACTTTTTCACCACTTGTGGCAGTCATGACAATATCACACTTGCTAAAACTTTATTTTCATTTGCACTTGAAGTTTGACTTTTTATATAAAAAACATTATTTTAGTTTAGAATGTATTTATGGTAACACTGCTTAATTGTAATCACACTTATTTGTCAACAGTTTTTATGGGTCCCTTCTTGTGCAGTACCGTATTTTCCGCACTATTAGCCGCACCTAAAAACCACAAATTTACTCAAAAGCTGACAGTGCGCCTTATAACCCGGTGCGCTTTATATATGGATTAATATTAAGATTCATTTTCATAAAGTTTAGGTCTCGCAACTACGGTAAACAGCAGCCATCTTTTTTCCCCGTAGAAGAGGAAGCGCGTCTTCTTCTACGGCAAGCAACCGCCAAGGTAAGCACCCGCCCCCATAGAACAGGAAGCGCTTCTTCTTCTACTGTAAGCAACCACCCACCCCCGTAGAAGAAGAAGAAGCGCGCGGATATTACGTTTCATTTCCTTTGTGTGTTTACATCTGTAAAGACCACAAAATGGCTCCTACTAAGCGACAGGTTTCCGGTTCATGAAAAGACGCAATCTCTCCATCCGCACACGGATTACTATTTCACAGCAACTGCCTAAAGACTTTCAAGAAAAGCTGGCTACTTTCCGTGCATATTGTAAAAACAAGATAGCTGAAAAAAAGATCCGGCCAGAGAACATTATCAACATGGACGAGGTTCCACTGACTTTTGATATTCCTGTGAACCGCACTGTGGATACAACGGGAGCACGTACGGTGAATATTCGCACCACAGGGAATGAGAAGTCATCCTTCACTGTGGTTCTAGCTTGCCATGCTAATGGCCAGAAACTTCCACCCATGGTGATATTCAAAAGGAAGACCTTGCCAAAAGAGACCTTTCCAGCCGGCGTCATCATAAAAGCTAACTCGAAGGGATGGATGGATGAAGAAAAGATGAGCGAGTGGTTAAGGGAAGTTTACGCGAAGAGGCCGGGTGGCTTTTTTCACGCAGCTCCGTCCATGTTGATATACGACTCCATGCGCGCCCACATCACGCTGGTTTTTAATATATTATTAAAGTTTGACTGACCTATCTGACTGTTTTTTTGACATTCCCTTTAGCGCAGTTAGATGCGGCTTATAACACGGGGCGGCTTATAGGTGGACAAAGTTTTGAAATATGCCGTTCATTGAAGGCGCGGCTTATAACCCAGGGCGGCTTATGGTGCGGAAAATACGGTATATTTAATTATTATAACCAGTCTGACCTCCATCCATCTTCTTCCGCTTATCCGAGGTCGGGTCGCGGGGGCAGCAGCCTAAGCAGGGAAGCCCAGACTTCCCTCTCCCCAGCCACTTCGTCCAGCTCCTCTCGGGAGATCCCGAGGCGTTCCCAGGCCAGCCGGGAGACATAGTCTTCCCAATGTGTCCTGGGTCTTCCCCGCGGCCTCCTACCGGTCGGACGTGCCCTAAACACCTCCCTAGGGAGTCGTTCGGGTGGCATCCTGACCAGATGCCCGAACCACCTCATCTGGCTCCTCTCCATGTGGAGGAGCAGCGGCTTTACTTTGAGCTCCCCCCGGATGACAGAGCTTCTCACCCTATCTCTAAGGGAGAGACCCGCCACCCGGCGGAGGTGTCAAGACTGGGACTTTGGCTTGGTTTGTTCTCCCGTGGTGCAAATGAACTGGACTGGTCAAGGCTTGAAGGTGGGTACATGATTTATTTTAAACTATCAAAAAAGGAATAAACAAAAAGCGCGCACAGTGGCGGAGAATAAAACTAGACTTTAAACACAAAACTTGCACATTGGCAGAAACTATGAACAATTAAACAAAACACTAACTGTGGCTTAACAAACAAAAACTTACTTGGCATGGAACCGGCATGAAAAAAAGAGTAGCAAGGGTCATCAGGGTGTGGAGAGTGTGCAGGAGCATAAATGTGGTGATGTCGTCAGAACGAACAACAGAAAATGAATGAACTTAAATACTATGGACAAGATTAGTGAAAGCAGGTGCGTGACTCGAAACGTGAAACAGGTGCGTGACGTGACAGGTGAAAACTAATGGTTGCTATGGTGACAAGAGTGCACAATGAGTCCAAACGTGGAACAGGTGCGTGACGTGACAGGTGAAACTAATGGTTGCTATGGTGACAAAACAAAAGTGCACAAAAAGTCCAAAATTTAAACCGAACATTACTAAAACAAAACATGATCACACAGACATGACAGGAGGAAACTCATTTCGGCCGCTTGTACCCGTGATCTTGTCCTTTCGGTCATAACCCAAAGCTCATGACCATAGGTGAGGATGGGAACGTAGATCGACCGGTAAATTGAGAGCTTTGCCTTCCGGCTCAGCTCCTTCTTCACCACAACGGATCGATACAGCGTCCGCATTACTGAAGACGCCGCACCGATCCGCCTGTCGATCTCACCATCCACTCTTCCCTCACTCGTGAACAAGACTCCGAGGTACTTGAACTCCTCCACTTGGGGCAAGATCTCCTCCCCAACCCGGAGATGGCACTCCACCCTTTTCCGGGCGAGAACCATGGACTCGGACTTGGAGGTGCTGATTCTCATCCCAGTCGCTTCACACTCGGCTGCGAACCGATCCAGCGGGAGCTGAAGATCCTGGCCAGATGAAGCCATCAGGACCACATCATCTGCAAAAAGCAGAGACCTAATCCTGCAGCCACTAAACCAGATCCCCTCAACGCCTTGACTGCGCCTAGAAATTCTGTCCATAAAAGTTATGAACAGTCTGACCTAAGCCTTGATAATAATCTTTGTGATTAATCATTTGACAAGGTTTATCCTGATATAATTATTGAATAATAAAGAGTAATTCGCTGTTATTTTTGAGTGGGAAAGTCTGGCCCGAGGTCCAAACAGGTTAAGAAACCCCTGACCTACAGAACTCTAGTGTTGGTGTCAATTGGTACAAGTTTGGGTATATTGACGGTTTGGTCTTTGGTCAAGATTTGAGTTTAGGTTTAGGCAGTGACGTGCGGTGAGGTTGATGGCTGGTGAGGCACTGACTTCATCACAGTCAGATTTACAAACATATGAACCCTAAAGAGTATCTTATTCACCATTTGATTGGCAGCAGTTAACGGGTTATGTTTAAAAGCTCATACCAGCATTCTTCCCTGCTTGGCACTCAGCATCAAGGCTTGGAATTGGGGGTTAAATCACCAAAAATGATTCCCGGGCGCGGCGCCGCTGCTGCCCACTGCTCCCCTCACCTCCCAGGGGGTGATCAAGGGGATGGGTCAAATGCAGAGGACAAATTTCATTACACCTAGTGTGTGTGTGACAATCATTGCTACTTTAACTTAACTTTAACTTTACACATACAAACTGTAGCACACAAAAAAGCACATTTAATAAAAAAACGTTATTATGGTCTTACCTTTACTTATAAATGCGCCGCTGTTGTGCTGATTAATGAACCCCCTGATGGGAGTGTTATATCAACTAAAGCCCTCACTTCAACTTTCCACGTGCAAGATTGAATCTATTTAAAAAAAGTGTAACCGAGGGTTTATAAATGTGGCCTATACTGTATGAAACTACAAAATAACAAACACGGAGGCTCCAGTTTACACGAGGACCACTTTATTTACATTCTTTCAAAAACTTCCGCTCCACTCCAACGTGTCAAAATTCCGCTCTTAGCGCCTTCAAAATAAGAGCTCAAGGCATATACTGTATAACAGCGCATAACAGGAACTTAACATCACAAAGAGGAAAGCCCATGAAAATAGGTTACAAAAGTTATTTCATAAGAAGCCAAAAAGTGCAAAAACAATAATGTTCGTGTTGGAGGAGTTGTGAATTAGGTACACCTGCAGTCTGCAGGTGTACCTAATGTTGTGTCCCTGCAGTCATTCACAACTCCTCCAACACCAACATTATTGTTTTTGCACTTTTTGGCTTCTTATGAAATAACTTTTTTAAATAGATTCAATCTTGCACGTGGAAAGTTTAAGTGTGGGCTTTAGTTGATATAACACTCTCGTCAGGGGTTGCCGTGCATTCTACGGCGGGGGTGCAGGAGGCGAGCCTCAGCCAGTGCGTCTTTTGCAGCCGTTTTATGATCGCTCAGCACAAGAAATACGTTACACACATACAGTTGTTGATAAAATACACTGTACATTATATACCTCAGCGAACTAAACTATGGAAATGTATAATATAATTCATATAGCAATACAGTCTCACTGCACAGCAGACCAGCAGTTAGCCGAGTCATTGCGCACTCCATGTTGAGGCACTGAGTGACGTGCCTCAACTGGCTGCTGTTCACCGCACCGTCTCTTCTCAGTACCGTATTTTCCGCACCATAAGGCGCCCTGGGTTATAAGCCGCGCCTTCAATGAACGGCATATTTCAAAACTTTGTCCACCTATAAGCCGCCCCGTGTTATAAGCCGCATCTAACTGCGCTAAAGGAATGTCAAAAAAACAGTCAGATAGGTCAGTCAAACTTTAATAATATACTAAAAACCAGCGTGATGTGGGCGCGCATGGAGTCGTATATCAACATGGACGGAGCTGCGTGAAAAAAGCCACCCGGCCTCTTGGTGTAAACTTCCCTTAACCACTCGCTCATCTTTTCTTCATCCATCCATCCCTTCGAGTTAGCTTTTATGATGACGCCGGCTGGAAAGGTCTCTTTTGGCAAGGTCTTCCTTTTGAATATCACCATGGGTGGAAGTTTCTGGCCATTAGCATGGCAAGCTAGAACCACAGTGAAGGATGACTTCTCATTCCCTGTGGTGCGAATATTCACCGTACGTGCTCCCGTTGTATCCACAGTGCGGTTCACAGGAATATCAAAAGTCAGTGGAACCTCGTCCATGTTGATAATGTTCTCTGGCCGGATCTTTTTTTCAGCTATCTTGTTTTTACAATATGCACGGAAAGTAGCCAGCTTTTCTTGAAAGTCTTTAGGCAGTTGCTGTGAAATAGTAGTCCGTGTGCGGATGGAGAGATTGCGTCTTTTCATGAACCGGAAACCTGTCGCTTAGTAGGAGCCATTTTGTGGTCTTTACAGACAAAGGAAATGAAACGTAATATCCGCGCGCTTCTTCTTCTTCTACGCGGGCGGGTGGTTGCTTACAGTAGAAGAAGAAGCGCTTCCTCTTCTATGGGGAAAAAAGATGGCGGCTGTTTACCGTAGTTGCGAGACCGAAACTTTATGAAATTGAATCTTAATATTAATCCATATATAAAGCGCACCGGGTTATAAGCCGCACTGTCAGCTTTTGAGTAAATTTGTGGTTTTTAGGTGCGGCTAATAGTGCGGAAAATACGGTATTTGAACGGCAAATGTGAAAATTCAGCGATTTTGAATAAAAATAATCTAAAACTGGTGAAGTTAAATGGAAAATAACTTTATAGTATAATCACTGGATACATTTAACAATTTAATATACCGGTATATTTTTTTCTTTTTACATTTTTTTTCTTTCCATGATGGCATGTGAGGCCCCGCCTCACCTGCCTCTAGTGACTGCACGTCACTGGGTTTAGGGTTCAAGATTTAGCATCGGGTTAAGATTGGATTAGGATGTACTGGTCTGGTGATGAGATAAGGGTTAAATTAAGGTGAGGGTTAGCATCAGAGGTTGGAGCTGTTAGGGTAGAGGTATGACTCAAGGTAAGGTGTTGACATTAGGGTTTATATCTGCAGTTAGGTGAATGAGAGTAGGTTTGGTTAACTATACGGCAGGGCTGTCCAATTGTTTTCCAACAAGAAAAGTAGAAGGCTGTACTTTTGTGTACATTCAAGATCCTAAGAAGACATGACAGTTATCATAGTTTCTTGTATTTAGTATTATTTTCTGTCCAGCGCTCTTTTTTTTCTTCGTTCCACATCTTGTTTCCCTCCATTGTCCCTTACTTGTTCTTTTAATTTGTATTATTGTAATCCTATTATTCTTTTTTGCAAAGATAATGTATGCTGAGAAAAATGAGGAGTTCTTCCTAAGAGCCAAATAGACTCTCAAAGACCGGTGTAGAATGGATTGACAGGCCATCACCTCATCTTTCTGATCTTGGGCTCACAATACAACTTTTTACAAGAGGGTGTGTGACATAGAATGTGTGGTGAATGAGCTCAAATGTTCCATGGCTGGCTTCGCAAGTGACTTGTAGCAAAATCAATGCCTGCATTCTCCAAATCGCATGTTCCCTCAGGTTGAGTTGAGTTGAGTTTGAGTTTATTTGGAACATGCAAGTATACAACATGATACATCACAATCTCCAGTTTCTCTTTTCAACATGTTGGAAAAGGAGTAGGAAGAAGCAGAGCTTATTTAATCCTACCCCTTTGCTTTTACATAACAGTTGCTAAAACTTTTGTTCACTTCCTGTTCTCAATTTATTCACAATATACTCCATAAGTAATCACAATAAAATAAGTACCACGCCACCTTAATGACTCGTCTTGAGAACTGTGTGGGCATTAAGGGCGCCGCCCTCAACTGGTTCCGGTCGTACCTAATCGACAGGAGTTTTTGTGTAAAAGTAGACAGTTTTATGTCGTCCACAGCTCCTTTACCACATGGGGTCCCCCAGGGCTCAATCCTTGCCCCAATTTTATTTGCGCTTTACCTTCTCCCCCTTGGTTCTATTTTTAGGAAGTACAGTATTGCATTTCATTTTTATGCCGATGATTGCCAGATTTATTTTCCCATGGCACAAAATAACACGGTTCAACGTCTTATTGACTGCCTGCACGACATCAAAGTCTGGCTTTCAGCTAACTTCCTGAGCCTAAATGAAGATAAAACAGAAGTTATGTTGTTCGGTCCAAGTCGCTCTCCCTCCCCCAACGTTGACCTCGGCACTCTGACCCCGTATCTCAGCGACTGTGTCACAAACCTGGGGGTAAAGTTCCACTCAGATTTTAAATTCGAAAAACAAATCAGCAGCGTCGTTCAAAAAAGCTTTTATCAATTACGCCAAATAGCGAAAGTGAAACCGCTTCTATCAAGACATGATCTTGAGAAATTAATCCACGCCTTTATCTCGACTCGTCTTGATTATTGTAATGCCCTGTATGTTGGCATTAGCCAGGCCTGCAGCTCGTGCAGAACTCTGCTGCTCGTCTGCTAACACAGACCCGCAGACGTGAGCACATCACCCCTATTTTAGCGTCCCTTCACTGGCTCCCTGTGCGTTACCGAATACATTTTAAACTCCTTTTATTTGTTTTTAAATGTCTAAACAACCTCGCGCCAACCTATCTCTCCGACCTCCTTCAGCCTTACTGCCCCACCCGATCCTTAAGATCAGCCGATCAGCTGCTGTTGACGGTCCCTGACACAAGGCTGAAGCTTAGAGGTGACAGAGCTTTCGCCGTTGCTGCTCCCAAGCTCTGGAACGACCTACCTCTGAGTGTTAGACAAGCCTCCTCTCTTCCTGTTTTTAAATCTCTCTTAAAAACATACTTTTATTCCATGGCTTTTAACACTGAGTGATATCCATCCTGCAATGGCGCTCCATAATACACCTGCTGTGATCCTGTTTTTATGTTTTTATGTTTTTATTAATTCTATTTTAATTATTTATTTTTTATCGTGTTCTGTTTGTGTTGTGTTGTGTTTGCTCGGTACTCGTTTTATCTTTTAACCTGTCCATTGTACAGCACTTTGGCTACCCCTGTGGTAAATTTTAAATGTGCTTTATAAATAAAGTTGATTTGATTTGATTTGATTTGAAGTAAATAAATAATAATTGGTGAAGTAAGTTACATTTCATATGTTGAAATAAGTAAGATTATTTTGTGAGTGAAAGAATGAAAGAATGGATGAGTTAAATAAATTCAGAATGTTTATCATGGTTCTTCTTCTTTGTACTTTGTAAACACTTTAAGTTTGAAGAGTTTCTTGAAGTGGATCATATTAGTACATTGTTTGATTGCTTTGCTTAATCCATTCCATCATTTAATTCCACATACTGATATACTGAAGGTCTTAAGTGTTGTACGTGCATACAAATGTTTTAAAAAGTTAAAAGTTAAAGTACCAATGATTGTCACACACACACTAGGTGTGGTGAGATTACATTTCTCCCTAAGATTATATTTCTCCTCTTTTTTTTGAGAAGAATTGTTGTATATTCTTGGCTAGCAGGTTATAGTTTGCTTTGTGTATCATTTTAGCTGTTTGCAAATTCACTATGTCGTAGAATTTCAGAATCTTTGATTCAATAAATAAAGGATTTGTGTGTTCTCTATATCCAACATGATGTATTATTCTAACTGATCTTTTTTGTAACACCGTTAATGAATGAAGTGTACTTTTGTAGTTATTTCCCCATATTTCTGCACAATAACTCAGATATGGTAACACTAGTGAGCAGTAGAGAATATGAAGTGATTTTTTGTCTAGAACATCCATCCATCCATCCATCTTCTTCCGCTTATCCGAGGTCGGGTCGCGGGGGCAGCAGCTTAAGCAGGGAAGCCCAGACTTCCCTCTCTCCAGCCACTTCGTCCAGCTCTTCCTGTGGGACCCCGAGGCGTTCCCAGGCCAACCGGGAGACATAGTCTTCCCAACGTGTCCTGGGTCTTCCCCGCGGCCTCCTACCGGTGGGACGTGCCCTAAACACCTCCCTAGGGAGGCGTTCGGGTGGCATCCTGACCAGATGCCCGAACCACCTCATCTGGCTCCTCTCCATGTGGAGGAGCAGCGGCTTTACTTTGAGCTCCCCCCGAATGACAGAGCTTCTCACCCTATCTCTAAGGGAGAGCCCCGCCACCCGGCGGAGGAAACTCATTTGGGCCGCTTGTACCCGTGATCTTGTCCTTTCGGTCATAACCCAAAGCTCATGACCATAGGTGAGGATGGGAACGTAGATCGACCGGTAAATTGAGAGCTTTGCCTTCCGGCTCAGCTCCTTCTTCACCACAACGGATCGATACAGCGTCCGCATTACTGAAGACGCCGCACCGATCCGCCTGTCGATCTCACCATCCACTCTTCCCCCACTCGTGAACAAGACTCCGAGGTACTTGAACTCCTCCACTTGGGGCAAGATCTCCTCCCCAACCCGGAGATGGCACTCCACCCTTTTCCGGGCGAGAACCATGGACTCGGACTTGGAGGTGCTGATTCTCATCCCTATCCCTAGAACATGTTTTGCTTTATTCATTATTGACGTGTTTCTTGCTACTTTATGTTGTATATTTTTTACGTGAGATTTCCAGTTCAATTTATCATTGCAGCATTAAAGAATGGACTGTGAAAATTCTAAATGGGGTTGGGGTAATTTCCATTAGTAAAAGTGTATATCAGAAGTGCTTCAGAGTTTGCGGCTTCACGCAATATCATCTTTTTTTAAAGCAAGTCATTTTGGGCTAAACTAAGCATTTGAAAGCATAACAATGGCTAAATGAACTGCATTGTCAGCACTAGTACAGTAGTATTGGCCACTAGATCAGACCAAACCAATCAGTATCAGTATATTTGTGAGCTCTGAACCGAGGATGTCGTCGTGACTTGTGCAGCCCTTTGAGACACTAGTGATTTAGGGCTATATAAATAAACGATTGATTGATCAATCATTATACCTAGAAATTTGGTTTCATTTACTCTTTCAATTTCTATTCCGTCTATTTGTATTTGTGTTTGACTTTCTCTTCTACTGTTACCAAATAGCATTATTTTAGTTTTACTGAGATTCAACGATAGTCTGTTTTTGTCAAACCATCTTTTTAATTTGTTCATTTCTTCTGTTATTATTTGTAGTACCGTATTTTCCGCACCATAAGCCGCCCTGGGTTATAAGCCGCGCCTTCAATGAACGGCATATTTCAAAACTTTGTCCACCTATAAGCCGCCCCGTGTTATAAGCCGCATCTAACTGCGCTAAAGGAATGTCAAAAAAACAGTCAGATAGGTCAGTCAAACTTTAATAATATATTAAAAACCAGCGTGATGTGGGCGCGCATGGAGTCGTATATCAACATGGACGGAGCTGCGTGAAAAAAGCCACCCGGCCTCTTCGCGTAAACTTCCCTTAACCACTCGCTCATCTTTTCTTCATCCATCCATCCCTTCGAGTTAGCTTTTATGATGACGCCGGCTGGAAAGGTCTCTTTTGGCAAGGTCTTCCTTTTGAATATCACCATGGGTGGAAGTTTCTGGCCATTAGCATGGCAAGCTAGAACCACAGTGAAGGATGACTTCTCATTCCCTGTGGTGCGAATATTCACCGTACGTGCTCCCGTTGTATCCACAGTGCGGTTCACAGGAATATCAAAAGTCAGTGGAACCTCGTCCATGTTGATAATGTTCTCTGGCCGGATCTTTTTTTCAGCTATCTTGTTTTTACAATATGCACGGAAAGTAGCCAGCTTTTCTTGAAAGTCTTTAGGCAGTTGCTGTGAAATAGTAGTCCGTGTGCGGATGGAGAGATTGCGTCTTTTCATGAACCGGAAACCTGTCGCTTAGTAGGAGCCATTGTGTGGTCTTTACAGATGTAAACACACAAAGGAAATGAAACGTAATATCCACGCGCTTCTTCTTCTTCTTCTATGGGGGCGGGTGGTTGCTTACAGTAGAAGAAGAAGCGCTTCCTGTTCTATGGGGGCGGGTGCTTACCTTGGCGGTTGCTTGCGTAGAAGAAGAAGCACTTCCTCTTCTACGGGGAAAAAAGATGGCGGCTGTTTACCGTAGTTGCGAGACCGAAACTTTATGAAAATGAATCTTAATATTAATCCATATATAAAGCGCACCGGGTTATAAGCCGCACTGTCAGCTTTTGAGAAAATTTGTGGTTTTTAGGTGCGGCTAATAGTGCGGAAAATACGGTACCTTCTGTGTGTTCTCTCCTGAACAAAACGCTGTTGTATCATCCGCAAATAATACTAACTTTAAATCTTTTGTAACTTTACAAATGTCATTTATATATAGATTGAATAATTTAAGTCCTAGTATTGATCCCTGAGGTACACCACAGGATATATTTAGCGTTGTAGAGGTGTGTTCGCCTACCTTCACGTATTGTTTCCTGTTCATTAGATAACTTTTTATCCAGTTTAAGACTAACCCTCTGATGCCATATCGTTCTAGTTTTTTGATTAAAATATTGTGATTAATTGTGTCAAATGCTTTAGTTAGATCCATAAAAACTGCTGCCGCACATTTTTGTCTTCCAAAAAGCATCGTCTGAAAAGGTTTTAGCTTTGAAAGCCAAACTTGATTGTAAGCTACATTATGTTGAATGTTTCCACCGGGTTAACCAGCAATGACATGTAATATGAAATATCTCTGAAGTGAGATAAGGGATTTGAAATGGAAAATAGACAGTTAGGCTCCTGGTAATTGATGGCCGCCATTCTACTTGTCTTCACAGTATGATTACACCCTGGTGGTAAAACCTTCCCCTCAATTTTCAATTGCAGTCATAAAATCTTTTCTACCTTCTACAATGGCCTGGATGTTGATTTTTTTTTTCCTTTCCCCTCCCATCCGCCCTGAAGATAAGTAGCCATAGTAGTACAACCATTATAAATACAGCTTTCTCTATTCATGAGCGACTCCCTGTGGGATTGAGAAGCCAGTGATTAATTTGATTGCTTTTTTCCCTTTGGCACTACATTCTCTCACTTTCTGAGTTCTCCTGGCCAGCTGAGCAGATGGGACTTCTATATGACTCCTGATGACATTTATTTGCACCTCTGTGAACATTTAAATGAGCTCTCTTTCCAGCGGCGAATCCCAGTTGCCACATCACCAAATATGATGCCACAAATGCCGCAGTCCTTTTCATTTCAAAACAACAATCTTTTTTCTTTTTTGCATAGCTTTCCTGAAAATTATAAATTAGATGTACACAATATTGCCAAAAGTATTTGGTCACCTGCCTTCACTCACATATGAAGTTGAAGTGCCATCCCATGGAATTGTCCAAAATGTTTTGGTATCCTGGAGCATTCAAAGTTCCTTTCACTGGAACTACCGTATTTTCCGCACTATTAGCCGCACCTAAAAACCACAAATTTACTCAAAAGCTGACAGTGCGGCTTTTAACCCGGTGCGCTTTATATATATGGATTAATATTACGATTCATTTTCATAAAGTTTCGATCTTGCAACTTCGGTAAACAGCCGCCATCTTTTTTCCCCGTAGAACAGGAAGCGCTTCTTCTTCTACGCAAGCAACCGCCAAGGTAAGCACCCGCCCTCATAGAACAGGAAGCGCTTCTTCTTCTACTGTAAGCAACCACCCGCCCGCGTAGAAGAAGAAAAAGCGCGCGGATATACCGTACGTTTCATTTCCTTTGTGTGTTTACATCTGTAAAGACCACAAAATGGCTCCTACTAAGCGTCAGGGATCCGGTTCATGAAAAGACGCAATCTCTCCATCCGCACACGGATTACTATTTCACAGCAACTGATATTCCTGTGAACCGCACTGTGGATACAACGGGAGCACGTACGGTGAATATTCGCACCACAGGGAATGAGAAGTCATCCTTCACTGTGGTTCTAGCTTGCCATGCTAATGGCCAGAAACTTCCACCCATGGTGATATTCAAAAGGAAGACCTTGCCAAAAGAGACCTTTCCAGCCGGCGTCATCATAAAAGCTAACTCGAAGGGATGGATGAAGAAAAGATGAGCGAGTGGTTAAGGTAAGTTTAAGTTTACGCGAAGAGGCCGGGTGGCTTTTTTCACGCAGCTGTGTTGTTACACCCTCCGACAACACACCGACGAGGCATGATGTCTCCAAGGTACGGAAAACAGTCGAAAAAACGGAAAATAACAGCTGATTTGACTCGGTGTTTGAGAAAATGGCAGAATGCTTTGCTCTGAGAGCGAATATTAGAAAGGCGTTTAATTCGCCAAAATTCACCCATTTAGAGTTTGGAAATCGGTTTAAAAAATATATGGTCTTTTTTCTGCAACATCAAGGTATATATTGACGCTTACATAGGTCTGGTGATAATGTTCCACTTTAAAGCAAACTAATTGTCCGGTCACGGTAATAAACATTTTAGAATTGTCTGTCTTGGGTACCGTATTTTTCGGAGTATAAGTCGCTCCGGAGTATATGAAAATGCATAATAAAGAAGGAAAAAAACACATATAAGTCGCATTTTTTGGGGGAAAACCCAACAGCAAGAATAGACATTTGAAAGGCAATTTAAAATAAATGAAGAATAGTGAACAACAGGCTGAATAAGTGTACGTTATATGAGGCATAAATAACCAACTGGTATGTTAACGTAACATATTATGGTAAGAGTCATTCAAATAACTATAACATATAGAACATGCTATACAATCTGTCACTCCTAATCGCTAAATCCCATGAAATCTTATACGTCTAGTCCAGGGGTCGGCAACCTTTACCAGTCAAAGAGCCATTTTGACCAGTTTCACAAATTATAGAAAACAATGGGAGCCGCAAAAACTTTTGAAATTTTAAATGAAATAACACTGCACACAAAGTTTTTTTTTTGCTTTGTGCTATGTATAAACCAAGTGTCTCAGACACGCTGCCCACACCTTTATGTGGAAATTTTAAACTGGTGCGGCACGCGACTTTTATATGAATAGCGCTTGTCAGCGTCATGCGTGCCGTGATGGTACAGCATATAGCATCCACTACAACCAGCGTGCCTGATCAGCCACATGTTGTATGGGGCTTCCGCTTGCTCACGTAGGTGACAGCAAGGCATACTTACTCAACAACCACACAGGTTACACTGACGGTGGCGGTATAAAAAAAACTTTAACACTCTTACTAATAATGCGCCACACTGTGAACCCACACCAAACAAGAATGACAAACACATTTCGGGAGAACATCTGCACCGTAACACAACATAAACACAACAGGACAAATACCCAGAATCAGAATCAGAATCAGCTTTATTGTCATTACGCAAGGTAACGAGATTGAGGCCATTCCATACAGTGCGATGTGTGCATGCTAGAAAAACAATGTGCAAATATATAGAAATATAAAAAATGTAGAAATGCAATGAATATGGTGTGAAATGAATATATACATGAAAAAACAAAACAAAAACAGGGTGGTTGGTGGAATGGGTTATTGCACCGAAGAGAAGGCAGTTATGAGGGACAATGGGGCAGTCCGTTCAGGATGGTTATGGCCCTGGGGAAGAAGCTGTTCTTTAGCCTGTTTGTTTTGGTTTTAATGCACCTGTAGCGCTTCCCAGAGGGCAGCAGGTGGAACAGGTCAGAGCCAGGGTTGGTGCTGTCCTTGATGATGGCACTGGCTCTGTTGAGGCAGCGGGAGGTGTAGATGTCCGTCAGAGAGGGGAGAGGGCGGCCGATGATCTTCTGAGCCGTCTTGACCACTCTTTGCAGCCTCTCCCTGTCTGCTGCAGTGCAGCTGCCGTACCATACCGTAATACAGTAGGTCAGCAGGCTCTCGATGGACGAGCGGTAGGTCAGCAGCAGGTCAGGCTTTAGGTTGTACTTCCCGAGGACTCTAAGGAAGTTGTAGCCGCTGCTGAGCCTTCTTGATGATTGATGTGGTGTTGACTGTCCAGGAGAAGTCATTAGAGATGTGGACTCCAAGGTACCTGAAGGTGTGGACCCTCTCTACACGCTCGCCGTTGATGTAGAGGGGGGCAGGGTCGGTGCTGCTCCTCCTGAAGTCGACGATGAATCCCATGCAGCCCTAACTCTTCTGGGATACATTATACACCCCCGCTACCAAACCCCGCCCACCTCAACCGTCGCACAGAGAGAGAGAGAGAGGGGGGGGTTGATGTGTGAGGGAGCAGGCTTGGGGTAGGGGCGGGGTTTGGTGGTAGCAGGGGTGTATAATGTATCCCGGAAGAGTTAGGGCTGCATGGGATTCTGGGTGTTTGTTCTGTTGTGTTTATGTTGTGTTAAGGTGCAGATGTTCTCCCGAAATGTGTTTGTCGTTCTTGTTTGGTTTTGGTTCAAAGTGTGGCGCATTATTAGTAAGAGTGTTAAAGTTGTTTTATATGGTCACCGTCAGTGTAACCTGTGTGGCTGTTGACCAAGTATGCCTTGCTGTCACGTACGTGTGCAAGCAGAAGATGTATGATGTATAACAATAGTTAGGCTGGCATGCTGTTAATACTTATTGTAGAGGGCGCCGAATGTTGTACCATCATAGCACGCCCTTATTATATCTGTAAGGGTGAAAATCGGTGAATATTGATCCCGGGAGTTTTCTGCGAGAGGAACTGAAATCCGGAAGTCTCACGGGAAAATTGGGCCGCATCAGAGTGATCAAAGAGCCGCATGCGGCTTCGGAGCCGCGGGTTGCCGACCCCTGGTCTAGTCTCTTACGTGAATGAGATCAATAATATTATTTGATATTTTACGCTAATGTGTTCATCATTTCACACATAAGTCGCTCCAGAGTATAAGTCGCACGCCTGGCCAAACTATGAAAAAAAACTGTGACTTATAGTCCGAAAAAAACAGTACAATTTTTCATGATGAACAAATCAATCAATCAATCAATGTTTATTTATATAGCCCTAAATCACAAGTGTCTCAAAGGGCTGCACAAGCCACAACGACATCCTCGGTACAAAGCCCACATAGGGGCAAGGAAAAACTCACCCCAGTGGGACGTCGATGTGAATGACTATGAGAAACCTTGGAGAGGACCGCATATGTGGGTAACCCCCCCCTCTAGGGGAGACCGAAAGCAATGGATGTCGAGTGGGTCTGACATAATATTGTGAGAGTCCAGTCCATAGTGGATCCAACATAATAGTAAGAGTCCAGTCCATAGTGGGGCCAGCAGGACACCATCCCGAGCGGAGACGGGTCAGCAGCGCAGAGATGTTCCCAGCCGATGCACAGGCGAGCGGTCCACCCCGGGTCCCGACTCTGGACAGCCAGCACTTCATCCATGGCCACCGGACCTGTACCCCCCCCCCCCCCCCCCCCCTCAAGGAAAAGGGGAGCAGAGGAGAAAAGAAAAGAAACGGCAGATCAACTGGTCTAACAGGGGGGCTATTTAAAGGTTAGAGTATACAAATGAGTTTTAAGATGGGACTTAAATGCTTCTACTGAGGTAGCATCTCTAATTGTTACCGGGAGGGCATTCCATAGTACTGGAGCCCCAATAGAAAACGCTCTATAGCCCACAGACTTTTTTTGGGCTCTGGGAATCACTAATAAGCCGGAGTTCTTTGAACGCAGATTTCTTGCCGGGACATATGGTACAATGCAATCGACAAGATAGGACGGAGCTAGACCGTGTAGTATTTTATACGTAAGTAGTAAAACCTTAAAGTCACATCTTAAGTGCACAGGAAGCCAGTGCAGGTGAGCCAGTATAGGTATATATATATGTATATATGTATATAAGGTATATACAGTATAGGCGTAATATGATCAAACTTTCTTGTTCTTGTCAAAAGTCTAGCAGCCGCATTTTGTACCAACTGTAATTTTTTAATGCTAGACATAGGGAGACCCGAAAATAGTACGTTACAGTAGTCGAGACGAGACGTAACGAACGCATGAATAATGATCTCAGCGTCGCTAGTGGATAAAATAGAACGAATTTTAGCGATATTACGGAGATGAAAGAAGGCCGTTTTAGTAACACTCTTAATGTGTGACTCAAAGGAGAGAGTTGGGTGGAAGATAATACCCAGATTCTTTACTGATTCGCCTTGTGTAATTGTTTGGTTGTCAAATGTTAAGGTGGTATTATTAAATAAATGTCGGTGTTTAGCAGGACCGATAATCAGCATTTCCGTTTTCTTGGCGTTGAGTTGCAAGAAGTTAGCGGACATCCATTGTTTAATTTCATTAAGACACGCCTCCAGCTGACTACAATCCGGCGTGTTGGTCAGCTTTAGGGGCATGTAGAGTTGGCTGTCATCAGCATAACAATGAAAGCTAACACCGTATTTGCGTATGATGTCGCCTAGCGGCAGCATGTAAATACTAAAGAGTGCAGGGCCAAGAACCGAACCCTGAGGAACTCCGCACGTTACCTTAACATAGTCCGAGGTCACATTATTATGGGAGACGCATTGCATCCTGTCAGTAAGATAAGAGTTAAACCACGACAAAGCTAAGTCTGCCATACCAATACGTGTTTTGATACGCTCTAATAAAATATTATGATCGACGGTATGGAAAGCAGCGCTAAGATCAAGAAGCAGCAACATAGATGACGCATCAGAATCCATCGTTAGCAGTAGATCATAAGTCATTTTTGCGAGGGCTGTCTCCGTAGAGTGATTTGCCCTGAAACCGGATTGAAAAGGTTCACAGAGATTGTTAGACACTAAGTGTTCATTTAGCTGCTGTGCGACAATTTTTTCGAGGATTTTCGAAATAAAGGGAAGGTATCTATCTGAGATTAATTTTGAGTTAACGATGAACAAACTGCAATTGATTGATTACATGCAGCCCTCATTTAAACCAAGATTACACCATGCTAATCCTCCACTGTTTACACCCAAGAACATGCTGCTTTTGTACAATAGCAGTCCATAATTAGCTACCGTATTTTCCGCACTATAAGGCGCACCGGATTATTAGCCGCACCTTCAATGAATGGCATATTTCATAACTTTGTCCACCAATAAGCCGCCCCGGACTATAAGCCGCGCCTACGCTGCGCTAAAGGGAATGTCAAAAAAACAGTCAGATAGGTCAGTTAAACTTTAATAATATATTAAAAACCAGCGTTCTAACAACTCTGTTCACTCCCAAAATGTACGCAAATGTGCAATCACAAACATAGTAAAATTCAAAATAGTGCAGAGCAATAGCAACATAATGTTGCTCGAACGTTAATGTCACAACACACAAAATAAACATAACGCTCACTTTCTGAAGTTATTCTTCATTCGTAAATCCTTCGTCTTCGGTGTCCGAAGTGAAAAGTTGGGCAAATGTGAGATCCAAAATGGCCGGCTCCGTCTCGTCGAAGTAATCGGAGTCAGTGTCACTGTTATCCAGCAGTTCTGTGAATCCTGCCTTCCGGAAAGCTCGGACCACAGTTGTGACCGAAATATCTGCCCAGGCATTTACGATCCACTGGCAGATGTTGGCGTCGTCTGGCGCTGCCTCCCTGTCTTAGTGAAGGTGTGTTCGCCTTCTGTCATCCATTGTTCCCACGCAGTTAGCAGTCTAGCTTCGAATGCCCTGTTGACACCAATATCTAGCGGCTGGAGGTCTTTTGTCAATCCACCCGGAATGACGGCGAGTATTGAATTAAGCGCGTAAGCGTGTCTCTTAATGTGATGTTATGAGCTAGCAAATATAACAACTACACTACCCAGCATGCAACGATAGTGACGAGCATGCGCGGTAGCCCTGAGAAGCGTTGTTGTATGCTGGCAGTTAGAATGTGGTTATGAGCACGCTGTGAGTAAACGTTGAGAACTCAGTTAACACGCCTCGTCTGCATTATTTATAATTAGACAGACAACACACTTAATAGGAGCCATTTTGGGGTCTTTACATAAACACACAAATGGAAATGAAACGTCACATATCCCAGCATGCACCGCGCGCTTCTTCTTCTTCCGGGGGCGGGTGGTTGCTTACAGTACAAGAAGAAGCGCTTCCTGTTCTATGGGGGCGGGTGCTTACCTTGGCGGTTGCTTGCGTAGAAGAAGAAGCGCTTCCTGCTCTACGGGGAAAAAAGATGGCGGCTGTTTACCGAAGTTGCGAGAACGAAACTTTATGAAAATGAATCTTAATATTTATCCATATATAAAGCGCACCGGGTTAAAAGCCGCACTGTCAGCTTTTGAGTAAATTTGTGGTTTTTAGGTGCGGCTAATGGTGCGGAAAATACGGTACTCTAAAAAACAATGTTTTTAGTGCTAATTCTTGTACTTATGCAACATGTGATCACCTTTTAATTACTGGTCGTTTAGTGTCAGGAAATGAACGTGTACGTGCGACGCCTGAGATTTCTGGTTAGCAACATATAATTACTGTGTCTAGCAGGTAATCAGACAACAAATAATTGCATATACTTGTGATTAAACTTTGCCATTTGTGTTGATTACTCTCTTCCAAAACGCTGAATGTAAGAAACTAAGGGCTACCTCCGTTGTTAACCCGCGCACTTACACATGTGCATACCTTATTGCTCCCACATTACTGTTAATTAGCTATTAAACATAATGGAGTCATTGAGTATATTTGGCCTATATACATATTAAAAAAAGATATGGTCTCATCATTAAAAATCAATGTATACCCTTCAGAGCTGAGCGGAGATGATTTCACGCTCGGCTGCGTCATTTGCTAGGTGATACTCTCCCACATGCCCACAATATTAGAGTGTGACGTCCTTGGTCTGCTCTCAACTAATGGAGCAAGGAGAACAGCACCAGGCCACTTTTCACCCTATCAAGGCCTCGGCGGAGAAGAGAAAATACTGATGAGAGAAATGTCGCCCCCCAAAAAAGTCCTGCAAAGAATATATGTGTGAACAACCTACTTCATGCCTGATTATTGTGATATTCTTAGCAGGCGGGATGTTCAATCAACTATGCAGGACCTGACCTTAATGTCTTGGTTATTAGAAGACCAGCTCGTGTGGAACAACCTTGTCCCCTTAGGAGGGAAATCACAACAGTGAAGAACATTATACATACACACTTGGCTCGCGTGCAAAATATATATGTACATGTATACACATTTACATATATATATATACCGTATTTTCCGCACCATAAGGCGCCCTGGGTTATAAGCCGCGCCTTCAATGAACGGCATATTTCAAAACTTTGTCCACCTATAAGCCGCCCCGTGTTGTAAGCCGCATCTAACTGCGCTAAAGGAATGTCAAAAAAACAGTCAGATAGGTCAGTCAAACTTTAATAATATATTAAAAACCAGCGTGATGTGGGCGCGCATGGAGTCGTATATCAACATGGACGGAGCTGCGTGAAAAAAGCCACCCGGCCTCTTCGCGTAAACTTACCTTAACCACTCGCTCATCTTTTCTTCATCCATCCATCCCTTCGAGTTAGCTTTTATGATGACGCCGGCTGGAAAGGTCTCTTTTGGCAAGGTCTTCCTTTTGAATATCACCATGGGTGGAAGTTTCTGGCCATTAGCATGGCAAGCTAGAACCACAGTGAAGGATGACTTCTCATTCCCTGTGGTGCGAATATTCACCGTACGTGCTCCCGTTGTATCCACAGTGCGGTTCACAGGAATATCAAAAGTCAGTGGAACCTCGTCCATGTTGATAATGTTCTCTGGCCGGATCTTTTTTTCAGCTATCTTGTTTTTACAATATGCACGGAAAGTAGCCAGCTTTTCTTGAAAGTCTTTAGGCAGTTGCTGTGAAATAGTAGTCCGTGTGCGGATGGAGAGATTGCGTCTTTTCATGAACCGGAAACCTGTCGCTTAGTAGGAGCCATTTTGTGGTCTTTACAGATGTAAACACACAAAGGAAATGAAACGTAATATCCGCGCGCTTCTTCTTCTTCTATGGGGGCGGGTGGTTGCTTACAGTAGAAGAAGAAGCGCTTCCTGTTCTATGGGGGCGGGTGCTTACCTTGGCGGTTGCTTGCGTAGAAGAAGAAGCACTTCCTCTGGCGGCTGTTTACCGTAGTTGCGAGACCGAAACTTTATGAAAATGAATCTTAATATTAATCCATATATAAAGCGCACCGGGTTATAAGCCGCACTGTCAGCTTTTGAGTAAATTTGTGGTTTTTAGGTGCGGCTAATAGTGCGGAAAATACGGTACGCGAATTGCACCTTGTGCAGACAAGATTTTTCGATCGGACACGGAGGAATTAGCGATGTAAAAGACCACGTTGGGACAAAAAAACACAAGTCTAATGCCGTTGCTAGCGATACAAGTGGAAAACTTTCAACGTTTTTTGTCGCCCAAACAGATTCTTTGGATGTGATAAATGCCGAAGTTTTATTTACGGAGGCAATAATTGAGCAAACAAAAAGGTAATGACACCAATGTTATCTATTGGAATTGTTTAGTACTGTTATACTGTTAAAAGTGTTTATACTATTTATGCTTCCAAGTCCAAGTTGAAGAAATCTTGTTAAATGTTGACAGCATAACTACCAAAATACAGAAGTATGTCCTTAATATTTTTGCAGTGCTATTTCTGTTGAAAAGTTCAAATGATTACATTAGAGATGTGATGTGCCACTTTTCAAGTGTCTGATGGCTTCAATTAATTTTCATTCATTTTTCATATTTTGAATTCTTTTGAAAGGCTTACAAAAAAACAACATTTGAATTGTAATTCCATGCTATTGACAGGACTATTAATTTTAATGAAGTTAGCTTACCATGTTTACAGTATGATAATTGTGATAGAAATGTGAATTTTAGGCACAGAATATTTTTTACAATTGAACAAGGCAGTAGATTATACAAGCTTGGACAGAAAGTTAATAATGACACCAATGGAATTGTTTAGTACTGTTTTACCATTTGTTTACTGTAAAAAGTGTTTATACTGTTTATACTTTCAATTAACAAATTGAAGTCTTGTGAAAGGTTGACAGGATAACTGGCATTAACTGTCAAAATAATTTCAAACTATTGAAGTTAGCTTACAGAATAAACATGTCAATCAACCCATATGATTTTTGCTGTAATATTTTTGTTTTGAAAAGTCACTGTGACTGATAGAAAAGTGATGGTTTTAGCAACATTTTAACCTGTCTGAATGCAATCAATCATTTTGCGTCGGGGGGCGAAGGAACCCCCCACCAGGACTTTGTCCTGGACCTACCGGGGCCTGCGGCCCCTGGACCCTGGCTACTAGGTTTTTCTGATTTCAAAAGTTGGCAGGTATGTATATGTACATGTATACACATTTACATATATATATATGTATGTGTGGGAAAAAAATCACAAGACTATTTCATCTCTACAGGCCTGTTTCATGAGGGGGGGTGCCCTCAATCATCAGGAGATTCCTGATGATTGAGGGCATGAACAATATACGACAAATCATCTCAAACCACAACAAAACAATTGCAAATGAGCCGTCGGCCCCCAGACAGAGCGACTCCAAAACCAACAAAGGCTGTAACTGTCGAAAGAAACCTGATTGCCCTCTCAACGGGGGGTGCTTACAAACATCAGTTGTCTACCAACCTAAGGTAATACGCAAGGACATTAACACATCCGACACATATGTAGGATTAACCGAGGGAGAATTCAAAACCAGATGGAACAATCACAAGGCTTCTTTCAGGAACAAAAACCTGCGAAATACCACAGAACTCAGCAAACACATTTGGGACCTCATAGACAATAATGTTGAATATTCAATAACATGGCAAATTCTTGCATCCAGCACACCTTACAATAGTGGTAATAAAAGATGCAACCTATGCTTGAAAGAGAAACTGTTTATTATTTACCGTCCAGACCTGTCATCCCTCAACAAGCGCAGCGAAATTGTAACAGCATGCCGCCATAGACGGAAACACCTCCTAGGTAACACATGAGCCAATCACCACGCCCCTACACCAGCCTGTACCCACCCACTCTGTGCCCTATATAAACCATGGTATGCGAATGCTCCCATTAAAATCTCCTGATGATTGAGGGTACCCCCCCTCATGAAACAGGCCTGTAGAGATGAAGTAGTCTTGTGATTTTTTTTCCCACACATACATATATTGCGCTCTACTACGGTATCGAGCACTATTTTTTGGATAACCTTATTAAGACATATCTATATATATATATATATATATATATATATATATATATATATATATATATATATATATATATATATATATATATTTTCCATCTGCTGTTGGACTGCATTTGTCAGTTGTTGATTTTGAGGATATGGTTTTATGAGACCTTCATGTAGCGTGGAGATGAAATGGTGGCGGGGTTAAAACAATGGTGGCCATCGTGGAAACAAGGCTGGTTCATCAGGCTCTGTTTACCCACAATGATGAATAAGCAAACAAAATGGCCCCGCGAAGAATTAATTTTCTCCTCTAGCTGTGTACACTAATTGGAATAATAAGACAAAAAGGTTATCAGCCCTGCGGGGCAGCAACACCTTTTCATTGACCTTGTCCAATATCTATTGTCACTATGCTTCAGCAGTATGGATCTCTAAGCACAGACATGTACATTTAATGACAACATGGGGACATTTGTCTACACAGTATGTAGCAGGAAGGTTTGAGCCAGCGTAGTTTATGGTGGCCCCTCAATGCAGCATTATTAGAGTGTGGAAAATAAACATTATTTGCAGTCATTTGACTTGGAGAAGGCATTGGACCGTGTCCCCCGGGAAGTCCTGTGGGGAGTGCTCAGAGAGTATGGGGTATCGGACTGTCTGATTGTGGCAGTCCGCTCCCTGTATGATCAGTGTCAGAGCTTGGTCCGCATTGCCGGTAGTAAGTCGGACACGTTTCCAGTGAGGGTTGGACTCCACCAAGGCTGCCCTTTGTCACCCATTCTGTTCTGAACTTTTATGGACAGAATTTCTAGGCGCAGTCAAGGCGTTGAGGGGATCTGGTTTGGCGGCTGCAAGATTAGGTCTCTGCTTTGTGCAGATGATGTGGTCCTGATGGCTTCATCTGGGCAGGATCTTCAATCTCTCTGGATCGGTTCGCAGCCGAGTGTGAAGCGACTGGGATGAGAATCGGCACCTCCAAGTTTGAGTCCATGGTTCTCGCCCGGAAAAGGGTGGAGTGCCATCTCCGGGTTGAAGAGGAGATCTTGCCCCAAGTGGAGGAGTTCAAGTACCTGGGAGTCTTGTTCACGAGTGAGGGAAGAGTGGATGGTGAGATGGACAGGCGGATCGGTGCGGCATCTTCAGTAATGCAGACGCTGTATTGATCCGTTGTGGTGAAGAAGGAGCTGAGCCGGAAGGCAAAGCTCTCGATTTACTGGTCGATCCACGTTCCCATCCTCACCTATGGTCATGAGCTTTGGGTTATGACCAAAAGGACAAGATCACGGGTACAAGCGGCCCAAATGAGTTTCCTCCGCCGGGTGGCGGGGCTCTCCCTTAGAGATAGGGCGGCATGGCGTAGTGGGTAGAGCAACCGTGCCGGAAACCTGAGGGTTGCAGGTTCGCTCCCCGCCTCTTACCATCCAAAAATCGCTGCCGTTGTGTCCTTGGGCGGGACACTTCACCCTTTGCCCCCGGTGCCACTCACACCGGTGAATTGAATGATGAATGATAGGTGGTGGTCGGAGGGGCCGTTGGCGCAAATTGCAGCCACGCTTCCGTCAGTCTACCCCAGGGCAGCTGTGGCTATGAAAGTAGCTTACCACCACCAGCTGTGAACGAATGATGGGTTCTACATGTAAAGCGACTTTGGGTACTTAGAAAAGCGCTATATAAATCCAAGCTATTATTATTATTATTATTATTAGGGTGAGAAGCTCTGTCATCCGGGGGGAGCTCAAAGTAAAGCCGCTGCTCCTCCACATGGAGAGGAGCCAGATGAGGTGGTTCGGGCATCTGGTCAGGATGCCACCCGAACGCCTCCCTAGGGAGGTGTTTAGGGCACGTTCGACCGGTAGGAGGCCACGGGGAAGACCCAGGACACGTTGGGAAGACTATGTCTCCCGGCTGGCCTGGGAACGCCTCGGGATCACCCGGAAAGAGCTGGACGAAGTGGCTGGGGAGAGGGAAGTCTGGGCTTCCCTGCTTAGGCTGCTGCCCCCGCGACCCGACCTCGGATAAGCGGAAGAAGATGGATGGATGGATGGATGGATGAAGTCATTTGCTATTAGCGCATGTCTTTGAACATAACTTTTACATGTTCTTATTACTTGTAATAAATGGAAATGGACATTTGGCAGGTAAACTACCGTATTTTCCGCACTATAAGCCGCCCCGGGTTATTAGCCGCACCTTCAATGAATGGCATATTTCAAAACTTTGTTCACCTATAAGCCGCCCCGGGTTATAAGCCGCGCCTACGCTGCGCTAAAGGGAATGTCAAAAAAACAGTCAGATAGGTCAGTCAAACTTTAATAATATATTACAAACCAGCGTTCTAACAATTCTTCTTCAGTGTCTGAATTAAAAAGTTGGGCGAATACGGCATCCAAAATGGCCGGCTCCGTCTTGTCGAAGTCATTAGAGTCAATGTTGCTGTTGTTGTCCAGCAGTTCCGTGAATCCTGCCTTCCGGAAAGTTCGGACCACAGTTGAGACCGATATATCCGCCCAGGCATTTACAATCCACTGGAAGATGTTGGCGTATGTCGTCCGGCGCTGTCTCCCTGTCTTAGTGGCGCAGGTCATCTTTTGCTTCCTCTACCTACGCACCATTTATGTTCACTTCTCTTGCTGCTGCTCTATTTCCGTGTTCTACTGCGTGACTTATTGCCTTGAGTTTGAATTCTGCGTTGTACGCGTGTCTCTTAATAGGAGCCATTTTGTGGTCTTTACAGATGTAAACACACAAAGGAAATGAAACGTAATATCCGCGCGCTTCTTCTTCTATGGGGGCGGGTGGTTGCTTACAGTAGAAGAAGAAGCACTTCCTCTTCTATGGGGGCGGGTGCTTACCTTGGCGGTTGCTTACCGTAGAAGAAGAAGCGCTTCCTCTTCTACGGGGAAAAAAGATGGCGGCTGTTTACCGTAGTTGCGAGACCTAAACTTTATGAAAATGAATCTTAATATTAATCCATATATAAAGCGCACCGGGTTATAAGGCGCACTGTCAGCTTTTGAGTAAATTTGTGGTTTTTAGGTGCGGCTAATAGTGCGGAAAATACGGTATGTTGTCCACTACAGTCTATGACAGTGGTTCTTAACTTGGGTTTAATCAAACCCTAGGGGTTCGGTGAGTCGGCCTCAGGGTTTCGACGGAGCCTCCGCCACGGAGGTCAAGACACACCCGACTCATCGTGTAAATAAAAACTTCTCCCTATCGACGTATTATGGATACCCCCAAACAATATTCCCTCTAATTTTCCATCTGATTTGCAGGTGTGTAATTTGTTGTGAGTTCATGCACTGTGTTGGTTTTGTTCTTTGAACAAGGTGATGTTCATGCACACTTCATTTTGTGCACCAGTAAAAAAACATATAACTTTGTCTTGAATTTGAAAAAAAATTATATATTTTTTTTTCACTAAAGAAGTGTTCGGTGAATGCTGTCGGAGGCAGATATTTACATATATCCGAATTTAAGTGTTACTTCTTCTATTTCATAGTCATATTTGAAAACAGCTCGTGTTTTTCCATTTATTTTCTTTCTGTTTCTCTGCAAGTAAACTGTGTGTGTTAACCTTGATCTTTGGAATGTGTTTTGACTAGAGAGATAATGTGCATGTGTTTTGACTAGAGAGATGGAAGAGGGGAGAGGGTTTTGGGGTCGGGGAGACAGACCATCTTAGCGGGGCGATCCGAATGTTCTATGCTGTCTCTGTGAATGTATATCTGCAAAGCTTTGCAAATATATTACAAAATACCTATTCTGTCTCTGGTGGTTTTTCAACTCAGCTTTAAGTGTCGTAAAGAGCTTGGGAGCGACTTGTGACTTGAATTCCCTGGGAGGAACAACAATTCGCATATGAAACTGGCGGGGTTCAATACCTCCAACAAGGTTAAGAACCACTGGTCTATGATCTTGTCTCACAAAAATAGTTTGTTCCTGCAACTAAAGCTCAGTGGCCTAGTGGTTAGAGTGTCCGCCCTGAGATGGGTAGGTTGTGAGTTCAAACCCCGGCCGAGTCATACCAAAGACTATAAAAATGGGAGCCATAACCTCCCTGCTTGGCACTCAGCATCAAGGCTTGGAATTGGGGGTTAAATCTCCAAAAATGATTCCCTGGCTGCTGCTCACTGTTCCCCTTACCTCCCAGGGGGTGGAACAAGGGGATGGGTCAAATGCAGAGGCCACATTTCACCACACCTAGTGTGTGTGTGACTATCATTGCTACTTTAACTTTTAACTTAGTGTGATGGTGCATAGCTCGTGTAATGTTTAGCATGGACATACATGCTAACGGGGTAAATATATGCTAGTTAGCATGTATGTCCATGTGTCAGGACAACATGTATTTAGTACAAATAAAAGCTATGTGGATATGGGTAGTGTCAGTGCCTATTTGCTTCTCAATACGCTGAGGAAATGGTCCCAACATTATGGCATGGCAATGTGAAAGGTATGTAGACAGACAAGTCACATGATCAAATAATCCCTCATTGGTGATTGCATATTGTGGACTACATGCACCAAGTTATATGGCGATCTGAAAGGTTTGAAACAGTAACCTTGGTAAAATGTCTCCTCTTTAGTTTTGGGTGTACATTAGTCTGCTAAGCATGCTCTACCCTTTATCACCCGTATAACCATTGCTAGTGTTGGTTGTAGTCTTTGTTGTCTGATAGTACTGACAATAACCATATGATTGTTGTCATATTGTACGCAGGCATGACGTACTTCTTCCTGAAAATAGCCTCATTTCTGTGTCAAATGTGTTGGTTAGAGATTAGTTTGTCTATTCAGCTATTATGGTCCCAGTAGTAAGAGGCAGTGGAAGTTTGAAGTTCCTTGGAGTAGTCCAGTCCATCCAGCTGGATTGGGCTGCATATCTGGCAACCTCAGTCAGAGAGAGAGAGAGGGAGAGGGGAATGCAGCATTTTGACCGTGATTGCAGTACCATTTCTGGCCACATTCTTAGCCTCAATTGCTGCGTTAATGCGGCGTGGCATGGAGTCGATGAGTTTCTGGCACTGCTCAGGTGTTATGAGAGCCCAGGTTGCTCTGATAGTGGCCTTCAACTCTTCTGCGTTTTTGGGTCTGGCATTCTGCATCTTCCTTTTCACAATACCCCACAGATTTTCTATGGGGCTAAGGTCAGGGGAGTTGGCGGGCCAATTTAGAACAGAAATACCATGGTCCGTAAACCAGGCACGGGTAGATTTTGCGCTGTGTGCAGGCGCCAAGTCCTGTTGGAACTTGAAATCTCCATCTCCATAGAGCAGGTCAGCAGCAGGAAGCATGAAGTGCTCTAAAACTTGCTGGTAGACGGCTGCGTTGACCCTGGATCTCAGGAAACAGAGTGGACCGACACCAGCAGATGACATGGCACCCCATGCAAATTTTGCATTTCCTTTGGAAATCGAGGTCCCAGAGTCTGGAGGAAGACAGGAGAGGCACAGGATCCACGTTGCCTGAAGTCTAGTGTAAAGTTTCCACCATCAGTGATGGTTTGGGGTGCCATGTCATCTGCTGGTGTCGGTCCACTCTGTTTCCTGAGATCCAGGGTCAACGCAGCCGTCTACCAGCAAGTTTTAGAGCACTTCATGCTTCCTGCTGCTGACCTGCTCTATGGAGATGGAGATTTCAAGTTCCAACAGGACTTGGCGCCTGCACACAGCGCAAAATCTACCCGTGCCTGGTTTACGGACCATGGTATTTCTGTTCTAAATTGGCCCGCCAACTCCCCTGACCTTAGCCCCATAGAAAATCTGTGGGGTATTGTGAAAAGGAAGATGCAGAATGCCAGACCCAAAAACGCAGAAGAGTTGAAGGCCACTATCAGAGCAACCTGGGCTCTCATAACACCTGAGCAGTGCCAGAAACTCATCGACTCCATGCCACGCCGCATTAACGCAGTAATTGAGGCAAAAGGAGCTCCAACCAAGTATTGAGTATTGTACATGCTCATATTTTTCATTTTCATACTTTTCAGTTGGCCAACATTTCTAAAAATCCCTTTTTTGTATTAGCCTTAAGTAATATTCTAATTTTGTGACACACGGAATTTTGGATTTTCATTTGTTGCCACTTCAAATCATCAAAATTAAATGAAATAAACATTTGAATGCATCAGTCTGTGTGCAATGAATAAATATAATGTACAAGTTACACCTTTTGAATGCAATTACTGAAATAAATCAAGTTTTTCAAAATATTCTAATTTACTGGCTTTTACATGTATGGCTCCTTTAAGTGTCTTTGTACAAGTAAACACGCTGCAGGACTGCTTGTATCAGACATTTGACATATCGTATATGTATCGTATATATTATGTATATCATAATAAAGTACTATATATCTATATCATCGGAAGCTAGGTACCATACAATAACACCCATAAAAATTGTCAATACCATAAACTGAATACTATCAAGTGGAAGGTTGTATATAATATTTAATAGCACATGTTTTTGTTAATTTCAGTATTTGACGACTGTGTTCTTTAATTCCAATAGCCTGCGCTC
>NC_084568.2:43057500-43080000 GCF_033978685.3 Nerophis lumbriciformis
ATGTTTTATTATCTATAGCAGGGGTGTCAAAAGTGTGCCCCGGAGGCCATTTGCGGCCCACAGCTAATGTTTTAAAGGCCCACGGCACATTCTAAAAATACTATTCAAATAAACAAAAAGTGAAATAAAAAAGTTTAAAGGTTAAATGTAATTTAGAAAAAGTTGCAATGTTGACTAATAAAACAAAGCTGTTTTTTTTCTTTCTTTCAAACTGTCATTGCTCAAAACATAATATTGAATCAAAATCAATGTTATTATGAATTATTGACCTATCCAAGGTTCCCATTACTTCACATCAAATATTACACTAAGATAAATATTTTTGGTGGAAGATTTTGCAAATTTTGTAAATAAATAACCCCAAAATTTATATTTTGTTGTTTTCTGACTGTACCGAAAATGAACCGAACCGTGACCTCTCAACCGAGGTACGTACTGAACCCAAATGTTTGTGTACTGTTACACCCCTAATAATATGTGTGTATATATATATATATATATATATATATATATATATATATATATATATATATATATATATATATATATATATATATATGTATGTATGTATGTATTTATATATATTTGTGTGTGTATATGTATGTATGTGACATACTCCTGTATAACTTTACCTTCCATTTATTTATCTTGCTGTCTTAGCGTTAGTGTAACTACTGCACAGTATGTATTTCTATGTTGCCAAGCCATGATGTCGTGCATACGCTCCAATAATGTGATGCATATGCCCAAAGTCATGTAAACCTCCAGTTGGATATGATCTCTCCTTTGTTGACTTGTCATTACTGAGCAGGTGTTGTTTGAAGAGAGCTGGGCCTCTGACAGCAACATACTCATTTCAGCATCTCCTCCTGCCAAACCACATCATCCTCTTTCTTTACTTCTACAATTTACTGTGCAGGCAATCTGTGTTTCAGCTGACATTTACACCTTGATTACTTAGGTGCTACTAAATCATATTTTACCACTTAAAATGTATTTGACAACATATCAAGGCTCGCCATAGCAACTGAATAATAACGAAGACGCTATCATGGAGTATAAAAGTCGAGTCTGATCTACTTAATGTTTGAGTATGCAAATATGATGTCATTTAGCTTGTGCTCTGAGGATTATGGCTCTGAAATGAGCAAAATAGCGAGTGCAATCCATTCAGCATGTATGTCTTCATGAATGTATAGTGCTGATTATTAGAAGACTATATTGACAGGATGGGATGAAAACATCATTTGTCATTCCTATTGTGATTTATCAAACCCGATCAATTTAGCACGTTTGGAATGTAGGTGCAAACTGGCAGAGTGACACACACATTGTTGCACCGAAATATCGTTTGTGCTCCTGTTGACAATCGACATATTTCTGTCAGAAATAGAAATATTATTACCATATTTTTCAGACTATTAGTCGCATTTTTTTTCATAGTTTGGCCGGGGGTGCGACTTATACTCAGGAGCGACTTATGTGTGAAATGATGAACACCATCCATCCATCCATCCATCCATCTTCTTCCGCTTATCCGAGGTCGGGTCGCGGGGGCAGCAGCCTAAGCAGGGAAGCCCAGACTTCCCTCTCCCCAGCCACTTCGTCCAGCTCTTCCTGTGGGACCCCGAGGCGTTCCCAGGCCAGCCGGGAGACATAGTCTTCCCAACGTGTCCTGGGTCTTCCCCGTGGCCTCCTACTGCTCGGACGTGCCCTAAACACCGCCCTAGGGAGGCGTTCGGGTGGCATCCTGACCAGATGCCCGAACCACCTCATCTGGCTCCTCTCCATGTGGAGGAGCAGCGGCTTTACTTTGAGCTCCCCCCGGATGACAGAGCTTCTCACCCTATCTCTAAGGGAGAGCCCCGCCACCCGGCGGAGGAAACTCATTTGGGCCGCTTGTACCCGTGATCTTGTCCTTTCGGTCATGACCCAAAGCTCATGACCATAGGTGAGGATGGGAACGTAGATCGACCGGTAAATTGAGAGCTTTGCCTTCCGGCTCAGCTCCTTCTTCACCACAACGGATCGATACAGCGTCCGCATTACTGAAGACGCCGCACCGATCCGCCTGTTGATCTCACCATCCACTCTTCCCCCACTTGTGAACAAGACTCCGAGGTACTTGAACTCCTCCACTTAGGGGTAAGATCTCCTTCCCAACCCGAAGATGGCACTTCACCCTTTTCCGGGCGAGAACCATGGACTCGGACTTGGAGGTGCTGATTCTCATCCCAGTCCCTTCACACTCAGCTGCGAACCGATCCAGTGAGAGCTGAAGATCCTGGCCAGATGAAGCCATCAGGACCACATCATCTGCAAAAAGCAGAGACCTAATCCTGCAGCCACCAAACCAGATCCCCTCAGCGCCTTGACTGCACCTAGAAATTCTGTCCATAAAAGTTATGAACAGAATTGGTGACAAAGGGCAGCCCTGGCGGAGTCCAACCCTCACTGGAAACGGGTCCGACTTACTGCCGGCAATGCGGACCAAGCTCTGGCACTGAGCATACAGGGAGCGGACTGCCACAATAAGACAGTCCGATACCCCATACTCTCTGAGCACTCCCCACAGGACTTCCCGAGGGACACGGTCGAATGCCTTCTCCAAGTCCACAAAACACATGTAGACTGGTTGGGCAAACTCCCATGCACCCTCATAATTGTATATCCTCGGGCAAAAATCAACAGGAAGTTGGCAATTCCCCCTTCAAGACAAAAAAGTACTAAAAACAGTCACTTTTGCCTTTTTGAGCTGTAATTTGACCCCCTTAACACGCTTCAAAACTCACCAAACTGAACGCACACATCAGGACTGGCAAAAATTGTGATCTAATAAAAAAACCTAACCCCAAATTTAAAAATTGCGCTCTAGAGCAATTTTTGAATAAAACGGAGAAAAAACTGCTCCTCGGAAGAAAACAATGACAAAACTGCCTGTAACTCCCACTGGGAAGGTCGGAGAGACATGAAACAAAATCCTCTCCGTAGGTCTCACTTAGACCTACATTTCATAAATCGACAACCCCCAGCAAAAATCTACAAGAAGCTTGCTATTCCCCCTTCAACACAACATTTTTGTAAAAACAGGTCACCTTTCTTCAAACATTATCTCCTCTGAGCGTGTTTGTTGTTTCGGTTTCAAACTAACACAGGAGATAGATTGAACCCTTTTGATTAAAAGTTATCGAAATAGTTTTAATACCGGCTCCGGTTTTGATTTTATGACCCTTCAAAGAGCCGCTGCGCTGATGCTGCTGCGCTGCTGTTTTTTCAAGAAGGCTGCTTAAAAGCAGGAAGCACCAGCGTGCCCACACAATGCAGACAAGGTAGGTACACTAAACAAACGTATTGGGACAATTTGGACTAAAAGTAGACAAAAGTATTGGGACACTTATGACGAAAACTGAACAAAAGTATTGGGACACTTAGGACTAGCACCTGCCAAATATGCGGGCCCGACCAATGCTGCTTGCAGCTTTAATTTTAAATTGCCTTTCAAATGTCTATTCTTGCTGTTGGCTTTTATCAAATACATTTCCCCAAAAAATGCCACTTAAATATGTTTTTTTCCTTCTTTATTATGCATTTTCGGCCGGTGCGACTTATACTCCGGTGCGACTTATACTCCGAAAAATACGGTATTAAAAAATATATTTGACATGTCATCTGTCCAGAATGACTTAAAGATGAATCATTCATGTAAGACAAGAACACATGTATTTTTAATTGTCTTATTTTTATTCTAATTTGTAATAACAGGCTCGTTGTAGGTGGCTAACCATGCGGCTAAATCACTCTAAAACTGCATCCAACAATCGGCAACATTAACCAAGTATTAGCGATATTAGCGTTTACTCAGACTATCATACCTGCCAACTACTCCGGTTTTCCCGTAATTAGTACGGTTTTCATCAACCTATTCCGGGTTACGGTTGCAGTGATAAAAAATACGGTTTTTCATTAATTAAAAAAAAATGTTTAAAAAAAAGTTTTATTCACGAAATCGCGTAACAACCATGACATTCGACCTGCTTCCCGTAACTTCCTATCGAGCCATTCCGTGAGGCTATTTATAGCACCGCTGCCAAGCACGAGGCACCAGTTGCCATTGTTTCCAAACGAGCGAACGATCATGGAATCAGCCGGAGAAAAATCGCATACGAGTCTTAAACCGAAAAGAAAACTGCAGTCATTCCGTGAAGAATATTCAAAAGCCTATCCGGGAATAATTATCCGTTCCAAAAAGGGTGAAAACTACGCGAATTGCACCTTGTGCAGACAAGATTTTTCGGTCGGACACGGAGGAATTAGCGATGTAAAAGACCACGTTGGGACAAAAAAACACAAGTCTAATGCCGTTGCTAGCGATACAAGTGGAAAACTTTCAACGTTTTTCGGATTTTAGCCACAAAAAGGTAATGACACCAATGTTATCTATTGGAATTGTTTAGTACTGTTATACTGTTAAAAGTGTTTATACTATTTACCGTATTTTCCGCACTATAAGGCGCACCTAAAAACCACAAATTTTCTCAAAAGCTGACAGTGCGCCTTATAACCCGGTGCGCTTTATATATGGATAAATATTAAGATTCATTTTCATAAAGTTTAGGTCTCGCAACTACGGTAAACAGCCGCCATCTTTTTTCCCCGTAGAAGAAGCGCGCGGTGCATGCTGGGATATGTGACGTTTCATTTCCATTTGTGTGTTTATGTAAAGACCCCAAAATGGCTCCTATTAAGTGTGTTGTCTGTCTAATTATAAATAATGCAGACGAGGCGTGTTAACTGAGTTCTCAACGTTTACTCGCAGCGTGCTCATAACCACATTCTAACTGCCAGCATACAACAACGCTTCTCAGGGCTACCGCGCATGCTCGTAACTATCGTTGCATGCTGGGTAGTGTAGTTGTTATATTTGCTAGCTCATAACAGCACATTGAGAGACACGCTTACGCGCTTAATTCAATACTCGCCGTCATTTCGGGTGGATTGACAAAAGACCTCCAGCCGCTAGATATTGGTGTCAACAGGGCATTCGAAGCTAGACTGCTAACTGCGTGGGAACAATGGATGACAGAAGGCGAACACACCTTCACTAAGACGAGGAGGCAGCGCCAGACGACGCCAACATCTGCCAGTGGATCGTAAATTTGCCCAACTTTTCACTTCGGACACCGAAGACGAAGGATTTACGAATGAAGAATAACTTCAGAAAGTGAGCGCTATGTTTATTTTGTGTGTTGTGACATTAACGTTCGAGCAACATTATGTTGCTATTGCTCTGCACTATTTTGAATTTTACTATGTTTGTGATTGCACATTTGCGTACATTTTGGGAGTGAACAGAGTTGTTAGAACGCTGGTTTTTAATATATTATTAAAGTTTGACTGACCTATCTGACTGTTTTTTTGACATTCCCTTTAGCGCAGCGTAGGCGCGGCTTATAGTCCGGGGCGGCTTATTGGTGGACAAAGTTATGAAATATGCCATTCATTGAAGGTGCGGCTAATAATCCGGTGCGCCTTATAGTGCGGAAAATACGGTATGCTTTCAAGTCCAAGTTGAAGAAATCTTGTTAAATGTTGACAGCATAACTACCAAAATACAGAAGTATGTCCTTAATATTTTTGCAGTGCTATTTCTGTTGAAAAGTTCAAATGATTACATTAGAGATGTGATGTGCCACTTTTCAAGTGTCTGATGGCTTCAATTCATTTTCATTCATTTTTCATATTTTGAATTCTTTTGAAAGGCTTACAAAAAAAACTACATTTGAATTGTAATTCCATGCTATTGACAGGACTATTAATTTTAATGAAGTTAGCTTACCATGTTTACAGTATGATAATTGTGATAGAAATGTGAATTTTAGGCACAGAATATTTTTTACAATTGAACAAGGCAGTAGATTATACAAGCTTGGACAGAAAGTTAATAATGACACCAATTTTTTTTTTTATGGAATTGTTTAGTACTGTTTTACCATTTGTTTACTGTAAAAAGTGTTTATACTGTTTATACTTTCAATGAACAAACTGAAGTCTTGTGAAAGGTTGACAGGATAACTGGCATTAACTGTCAAAATAATTTCAAACTATTGAAGTTAGCTTACAGAATAAACATGTCAATCAACCCATATGATTTTTGCTGTAATATTTTTGTTTTGAAAAGTCACTGTGACTGATAGAAAAGTGATGGTTTTAGCAACATTTTAACCTGTCTGAATGCTAATAATCATTTTGCGTCGGGGGGCGAAGCCTGAACCCCCCACCAGGACTTTGTCCTGGACCTACCGGGGCCTGCGGCCCCTGGACCCTGGCTACTAGGTTTTTCTGATTTCAAAAGTTGGCAGGTATGGACTATATTTACCCGCACCGTGATCACAGAGAGCAAAAAACTAATTTTACAAGAACAAATCTTCCTTGTGTTAGCATGAATACTGTAAGTAGTGTTGCATTTCGGACCAGTTGTTCCTCCCAGGGAATTCAAGTCACAAGTCGCTCCCAAGCTCTTTACGACACTTAAAGCTGAGTTGAAAAACCACCAGAGACAGAATAGGTATTTTGTAATATATTTGCAAAGCTTTGCAGATATACATTGAGACCAGTCCAGCGTAGAACATTCAAATGCGCCTCTAAGATCGTCTGTCACCCCCCCGACGAAAACCCCTCTCCTCTTAAGTCTCTCTTCCTCCCCCTCTGGCAGTCATGTCTCTCTAGCCAAAACAAATGCTTATTATCTCTCTCTAACATTCCTCACTTCAAGGTTAAGCACACAGTTTTGCAGACAACCAAAAGACCACATTTGGAAGAAAAACACTAGCTGTTTTGTAATATGATTATGAAATAAAAGAAGTAACACTTAAATTCGGATATATGTAAATATCTGCCTCCGACAGTAGCCAAACTGGAGGCTTTCAATTAAAAGTGCCCCTGACCTCCTTATTGGCGAAGTACACTGGAAGTCTTCTCATCATCTCCCCTCCTCATTACTTTAGGAAGAGAACACTTTGCTTTGAAGTGATCCTGAAAGGCCAACTCAAGTAGGTCTCAAAGACAGAACCAGTGGAATATTATTTTCATACATTTATTTCATTTGAAGACTTTATTTTTTGTCTTGGCAGACAATCCACATCTGCACGCTATTAAATGGGTCAATAACTTGGTAAATTAGCCCATATTACTTTTTTATTAATAGACTTCCCTCTCTTAGTCCAGCGAGAGAAGAAAAATGATATTGCTTTAAAATGAAAAAAGATGAATAGCCAACTTTCTCAATTCAATTCTGAACTTTAATCAAATTGCCAATTAAGTGCATTAAGAGGCTCCGTGTTTAGAATTGATGGATCCCAGTTGGTCTTGGCTGTGTCTTAATGAAACTGAAAGAAGGGGGAGGGAGGGCCACTAAATGCTTGCGAGGACGACCTTCGGCTCCTAATGTGCTAATTAACTTTGCGCTATGCTTTGAGGAGCAATTATTTACCTACATTAGTGCTGGGATGACTGAAGGAATACAACAACAATCTTTATAGCAACAATACATCTGAGTCATGAAAGACAACATTCATTCTGGCACACACGATAGTTTCATTTTACACAACATACTTTCTTTTCCAAAGATATCTTTGTGCAAATGAGAATTTAGTCCAGTTTTGAGAGATAGTGAATATTGCAAGTATTTATATACAGTAGATAGCAGTTATTGCATGTAAAGCGACTTTGGGTACTTAAAAAAGCGCTATATAAATCCCAGGTATTATTATTATTATTATTATTATTATTTGAGTGTAGTTTATCATTGTTTTATAGTCAAAAGGCATCTTCTGCCACTGTGAGGTATTATTCCATTTAAAAGGAACACGTTTATATAAAAACATCTAAATAATGTATCCAACATTCTATGATCAATATACACAAACTCTAAAGTCCACGCATTATGGGGGGAAATTCAGAGAAGTCATTAAAAAGTTCAAAACTCAAAGTGTTACAAGGGGAAACTTATAATAACAATATCAATAATAGTTGGTCTGCGTCAGCACTTATAATAACAATATCAATAATAGTTGGTCTTAGCACTTATAATAACAATATCAATAATACTTGTTAATGTTCAACTCACCAAATGTAAATAGAGTATTGTTGGCACTTCTTGACATTTTTTTAGGGCTGCAGCTAACGATTATTTTTCTATCGATTAATCTATAGATTATTTTTTCGATTAATCGGTTAATCTATAGATTATTTTTTTCGATTAATCTATAGATTATTTTTCCTTTTACCGATTATTTTTTTTATTTAAAATGAAGAGGAAAAAATAAATGTAGGCCAGTTTTTTCAAAAGGCATGGCTTTTATTTACAAAAAAAAAAGTATGGCCACTCAGTCAACATTGACAACAACATGACAAAATATTCTGTAACAATGTAAACATTTAAAACTTTTAACATTTAACAAAATTAAAAGTAGCTTATTTGCTTTTTAATGTGGAAATATAAAAGTAAACATCCAGTGCAAATCTTAATATTCTGGAATAGTATAAGCATTTCAAAAGTAAAAGTATTGCTTATTTTGCTTTAAAATGTGCAAAAATAAAGATAAACATCCAATACAAAAAAGTGCAAAACGGAAATATTCTGTAACAAGTGTAAACATTTCAACAAAAGTAAAAGTATTGCTTATTTGCTAAAATGTGCAAAAATAAAGCTAAACATCCAATACAAAAAAGTGTACAGTGTAAACATTTCAACAAAAGTAAAAGTATTGCTTATTTTGCTTAATAACACAACAATGATAGTATGATTAAAGTGAAAGTTAATTGTTGGTTTGTACATAGTATATGTAACTGTTAATGTTGTAAAAGGTATTTGCACAACTAATTAACGTTAGCGTTTGTGACACGTCTTGTGCCGTGGGGTTCTTTCAGGACCGACAGACTGAACGCCAGACGGCTTTGCCAGGTTTACAATCTTTTCATTTTACACAAAGTCTTTTCTCTTCCAACTCTTTTCTCCTTCTTTCCTCGCTTTTCAGCTCCTCTTCCTCGCTCGCTCGTCGTCCCCTGTCTCTTGCGGCGTCGCTCCCGGCGCGCCCCGCCTCGCCGCTCGCTCGCCGCCGCCGCCTCTCCACAGCGTTAAAGAGGAGCGCGTCTTTGTAAACACCGAACAGGCACGCCAAACGCGCCTCTCAGAGCGAAACGGTGCTTTAGTTTATGAATTTACAACGCAGATACAAATGACACATTCATGTTTTTGTGTAATGATGACAACGTATACGCACGCGGACGATTGACTTGTTGATGGTGATGGCAAGAACGCTGTCGGGGGTTTTCTTTTCAAATGTTCCTTCATAGCCGTTGTGCTGCTATGATAGGCCATTTCCGCTCGACACAGTGTGCATACAACAACATTATTAGGCCGTTTATTGAAATACTCCGACACTTTTGACGACTTTTGGCGTGCTTTTTTCCCCTCGCTCGCATCGTCTGCTTTGCGCTCCGCCATGACAGTAGTGTGACGTAAATATGCGACGCGCCGACGCACAAAAACGGCGTCGACGTATTTACGTAACCGATGACGTCGTTTCAGCCTTACATTTTTTTATCAGATTTTATGGGTGGAATAGTGGAGCTCCCATTGGCTAAGCTGTAAGCGGACTTTCAGTTACGTTTATTTAATATTTAGAATGCTTTTTTTTTTTTTTTTTTTTTTTTAATCCATCCGTTGTCATGTCTTTCATGATGATTGTAAACAATTCCAAAAAAGAAGTGCAGTTGCCCTTTAAATTCAGATGGTCAGAGGACAACCACAGCAGCCCCACCAGACTCAGCCTTGTTTCCGTGTGTGTGTGCGCGTGTGTGTGTGTGTGTGTGTGTTTGTGTTTGTGTGCGTATGTGTGTGTATAAATGCATGCGTTTGTGAAGAGCGCACATATGCACTTGTCAGTGAGTGGATAATCCAAGATATGCAGGATCAAGGTTAATCTGTGGTTAAAAGTGAAATGGATTCAGAAGCTATCAAGACAGCAAATCTCTTGTCCAGCATGTTTCTGAGGTTTTGTCCACTCAGCACATTTACTTGGAAAGTCATCACGTCTTTCAGCACAGTAATAATATCTTCTTTTCACTTTCCCATCCTTTCTTCCTGCATGCTAGAAAGTGGACCTTTGCAAGGATCAGATATCATTACTTGGGATTAGCATTTCTTTGCATGCTGGGATCTTTTAGGATTACAGGAGGATTACTTCATATTTTCCTCTTTGATCCTCTTCCATTCAGCACTTTTGGCCATAAAACTGTCCCACACTGGACCACAGTGACGTGGTTTTAGGCTCAGAATGCGACAGAATTGCATGCGCCCCAAATAGTTGAGTTAAATAAATGTTTGCTGTTTTCCAATTTGCATGACTTTTAGTGATTTTCAGTGCGAGTGCTGGTAATGTGTACTTTAGTTTATAGTAGTTTATCTTTACTGTAAGTATGTTTATTACTATATTTCATGACGCAACCAACAGAAGACAAATCAAGGTCAAGGTCAAGGTTCAACTTTATTGTCCCCGCGGGGAAATTTGTCTTGGGCACAGTGCATCATTGCTTTCTTAACATACCCAAAAACAACAGAACAAAAACACAAGCACAGACACAACCACAACCATACAACTAACATTTAAACATCACAACATGGAGCTCGATAGACATAGGTGGCACTTTGATGTAGGCATAAAATCTACAGTATGGAGATAAAGTACCAATGTGCATTGCACTAGAGCTCATGGATAAAGTGCTGTGTGCTAAAGTGCTTAGTTCTAAAGTGCTATGTGCTAAAGTGCTATGTGCTAAAAAAGTGCTAACCTATGTATTAAAATTCTATTGCACATTGTTGGTCAGCTTAATGGAGGCTGGAACAAATGATAATTTAAGGCGGTTAGATTTGCATAGTGGGACCCGGAGTCTTCTCCCTGATGGCAGGGTTCCATATTCAGGAAAGAGTGGGTGTTGTGAGTTGGAAATGTTTATACCTATTAGTTATTATTGCAATTGAGAACGTTAAAGCCCATACAAAAGAAATGGTGTGCCTTAAAATATTATTTGCTTTATGTATTTTTTTATTTAATTTGTCATTAAATGTTCAAATGCTTCATGGTGATGACATAGTAATCATTTTAAAATCTTGCCTTGGGTTGCTTTCAGTAAAGTATTTTGACATTTTTGTATCCAAAAAATTACAGTAAAAGTCTGTCAAAATTTTCTTGTATAATTATTTTCTTTCTTTTTTTTAATTTATACTAAAAATGTATTATAATTTTTTCATAAAAGTGAAACTCCAAAAATAAAGTCATATGTCAAGCTTGTATTTATTATCATTCTAATGGTTGTGGCTTACAGTTTTTGCAAACCCCACGTTTTCTCACATTTATAATGCAAGGTTTTCATAAAGTGTAAGTCATAATCATCAAAATGATATCAAAAGAAGGCTTGAAATATCTTGAGTTGTGTCAAGACTTGGTCCTGGGGTTTAGTTTTTCTCGAAGGCAACGGAAAGTTGGTTCGGGCGAGACGGGAATGAAGATACATTTTTTATTTAAAGACTATAAATACAAAGCAAGGAAGTAAACAAAAGGCGCGCACAATGGCGGAGAACAAACTATGAAACCAAACACTTGCGCAAAGGCAAAAACTATGAACAAAAAGCACTAACTGTGGCTTAATAAACAAAAACTTACTTGGCATGGAACCGGCATGAAAAAAGAGCAGCAAGGATCATAAGGGTGTGGAGAGTGTGCAGAAGCATAAATATGGGGATGTCACCAGAAAGACAAACTGAAAACAATGAACTTAAATACTACAGACATGATTAACGAAAACAGGTGCGTGACTCAAAACGTGAAACAAGTGCGTGACGTGACAGGTGAAAACTAATGGGTTGCTATGGTGACAATCAAGAGTGCACAATGAGTCCAAACGTGGAACAGGTGAAACTAATGGGTAATCATGGAAACAAGACAAGGGAGTGAAAAGCCAGAAACTAAAGAGTCCAATAACTAAACAAAACATGACTTAAAACAAAACATGATTACACAGACATGACAAGTTTCCTGTTAAGAGCCATGTTTTATGTTCACGCTGGAATAAACCAACAATATTCTCATTTTTAGAATGACACCTATTTTCATAGCAGTTGCATGTTTTCTTATGAATTGCCTGGTCTTCAAGATATTTAAAGTCCGTTGAAGTTACTTTTTACACAATTAAATCAAATCTTTTTTGATTTCTACATTATTGGTAAATATTCTGTATACATATACTTTGTTTATCATGACTAAACATATTTTTACAAAGTGGGATTATAATTAATAAATGGATAATATATATTTAATATATAAATGTTTTCTTAGTTGGCGCATGAACATGTTATTGACCTTCTAATTAGGTTTAATGAAACATCATTCTAAACATGAACTAGCCAATTAGTCACCTTTACACTGCTTATATTCACTTTGTTCTACTTACCGATACCGAATGATTACTCTGGTCTTCATCACAACAAAATACTTTATGGTAAAACTTTGCTTCCATGGATTCTGAATGGAATCGTCACGCCAAGAATGAGATTGGATTTGTGAGGCGCCCAAAAATTCCCACCATTGTTTTAAAAAAATGTGCAATTTGACAAGGTGTGAGTGCTTACTATATTTCCATAGCATTTATTTTATTGTGCTGTTTCTAATAACGTCAATACTTTTATGTTGTATCAAATCTTGCTTAAGTTTTCTTTTAAACTTCCGTTTCGGACACCAAATGTGTGTACCTTACTTATCAGAATAACAAACTGAAAACTATTTGTATCTCATTCAAACAAAGCCTTTTCTACTTTTAACTTCAAAATATTAGTCATATAATTAATGCATTTTTAAAGCCGTCATTCTATGTTGTTATTGTGTATCTTGCAAGAGGAATCCCACTTCTGACACCTTCCTTTTCTAACTTACCAGACCTTGAAGATTTTGTCGCCTAAAAAAGAAATAACATGTCAACTTTAGCCTCTTAAGTTCCAAGCTGTTTATTTACATGCTTTTTTCTTTTTCTTTGCTATTTGGTCTTATTGGACCCTAATTAGAATAAAAACTAAGAATCATCTTTTGATATGATGTACTTAGTCCATAAGTACACAAACGTGTACAAAGTGACATGCTAATTCTTATTTTTACACTTTTTTCCCCCCAAATTCCATTGTATTTAATACTCTTCTGACACCACCAGATGGCAGTATAAGTGTCCACATAAGCGGCCATAAGACCCCAATTCAGTAGTGTACACCATTTTGGAAATAAGAGCTAAAAGGTGCTGTCCACGCATGTGGCCACTAAGCCTTTAGAGGTTTTAATATCTCATTAAAACAAAGCCTTTTCTACTTTTAACTTCAAAATATTAGTCGTGTAATGAATGTGTCTTTAAAGCCATCATTCTATGTTGTTATTGTGTATCTTGCAAGAGGAATCCCACTTCTGACACCTTCCTTTTCTAACTTACCAGACCTTGAAGATTTTGTCGCCTAAAAAAGAAATAAAATGTAAACTTTAGCCTCTTAAGGCCCAAGCTGTTTATTTACATGCTTTTTTATTTTTCTTTGCTATTTGGGCTTATTGGACCCTAATTAGAATAAAAACTAAGAATCATCTTTTGATATGTTGTACTTAGTCCATAAGTACACAAACGTGTACTTCATGTTTAGTGACATGCTAATTCTTATTTTTACACTTTCCCCCCCCCAAATTCCATTGTATTTAATACTCTTCTGACACCACCAGATGGCAGTATAAGTGTCCACATAAGTGGCCATAAAACCCCAATTCAGTAGTGTACACAATTTTGGAAATAAGAGCTAAAAGGTGCTGTCCACGTATGTGGCCACCAAGCCTTTAGAGGTTTAAATATCTCATTAAAACAAAGCGTTTTCTACTTTTAACTTCAAAATATTAGTCATATAATTAATGCTCTTTAAAGCCGTCATTCTATGTTGTTATTGTGTATTTTTGCAAGAGGAATCCCACTTCTGACACCTTCCTTTTCTAACTTACCAGACCTTAAAGATTTTGTCGCCTAAAAAAGAAATAAAATGTCAACTTTAGCCTCTTAAGGCCCAAGCTGTTTATTTACATGCTTTTTTTTATTTTTCTTTGTTATTTGGGCTTATTGGACCCTAATTAGAATAAAAACTAAGAATAATCTTTTGATATGATGTACTTAGTCCATAGTACACAAACGTGTACTTCATGTTTAGAGACTTGCTAATTCTTATTTTTACACTTTTTTTTTCCAAATTCCATTGTATGTTATACTCTTCTGACACCACCAGATGGCAGTATAAGTGTCCACATAAGTGGCCATAACACCCCAATTCAGTAGTGTACACCATTTTGGAAATAAGAGCTAAAAGGTGCTGTCCACGCATGTGGCCACTAAGCCTTTAGAGGTTTTAATATCTCATTAAAACAAAGCCTTTTCTACTTTTAACTTCAAAATATTAGTCAAATAATTAATGCATTATTAAAGCCATCATTTTATGTTATTGTGTATCTTGCAAGAGGAATCCCACTTCTGACACCTTCCTTTTCTAACTTACCAGACCTTGAAGATTTTGTCGCCTAAAAAAGAAATAAAATGTCAACTTTAGCCTCGTAAGGTCCAAGCTGTTTATTTACATGCTTTTTTTTAATTATTATTTGTTATTTGGGCTTATTGGACCCTAATTACAATAAAAACTAAGAATCATCGTTTGATATGATGTACTTAGTCCATAAGTACACAAACGTGTACTTCATGTTTAGTGACATGCTAATTCTTATTTTTACACTTTTTTCCCCCAAATTCCATTGTATGTTATACTCTTCTGACACCACCAGATGGCAGTATAAGTGTCCACATAAGCGGCCATAAGACCCCAATTCAGTAGTGTACACCATTTTGGAAATAAGAGCTAAAAGGTGCTGTCCACGTATGTGGCCACCAAGCCTTTAGAGGTTTTAATATCTCATTAAAACAAAGCCTTTTCTACTTTTAACTTCAAAATATTAGTCGTATAATTAATGCATCTTTAAAGCCATCATTTTATGTTATTGTGTATCTTGCAAGAGGAATCCCACTTCTGACACCTTCCTTTTCTAACTTACCAGACCTTGAAGATTTTGTTGCCTAAAAAAAGAAATAAAATGTCAACTTTAGCCTCTTAAGGCCCAAGCTGTTTATTTACATGCTGTTTTTAAAATTTCTTTGCTATTTGGGCTTATTTGACCCTAATTAGAATGAAAACTAAGAATCATCGTTTGATATGATGTACTTAGTCCATAAGTACACAAACGTGTACTTTATGTTTAGTGACATGCTAATTCTTATTTTTACACTTTTTTTCCCCAAATTCCATTGTATGTTATACTCTTCTGACACCACCAGATGGCAGTATAAGTGTCCACATAAGCGGCCATAAGACCCCAATTCAGTAGTGTACACCATTTTGGAAATAAGAGCTAAAAGGTGCTGTCCACGTATGTGGCCACCAAGCCTTTAGAGGTTTTAATATCTCATTAAAGCCTTTTCTACTTTTAAATTCAAAATATTAGTCATATAATTAATGCTCTTTAAAGCTGTTATCCTATGTTGTTATTGTTTATCTTGCAAGAGGAATCCCACTTCTCACACCTTCCTTTTTTAACTTACCAGACCTTGAAGATTTTGTTGCCTAAAAAAGAAATAAAATTTCAACTTTAGCCTCTTAAGGCCCAAGCTGTTTATTTACATGCTGTTTTTAAATTTTCTTTGCTATTTGGGCTTATTTGACCCTAATTAGAATAAAAACTAAGAATCATCTTTTGATATGATTTACTTAGTCCATAAGTACACAAACGTGTACTTCATGTTTAGTGACATGCTAATTCTTATTTTTACACTTTTTTTCCCCCAAATTCCATTGTATTCAATACTCTTCTGACACCACCAGATGGCAGTATAAGTGTCCACATAAGCGGCCATAAGACCCCAATTCAGTAGTGTACGCCATTTTGGAAATAAGAGCTAAAAGGTGCTGTCCACGTATGTGGCCACCAAGCCTTTAGAGGTTTTAATATCTCATTAAAACAAAGCCTTTTCTACTTTTAACTTCAAAATATTAGTCATATAATTAATGCATCTTTAAAGCCGTCATTTTATGTTATTGTGTATTTTGCGAGAGGAATCCCACTTCTGACACATTTCTTTTCTAACTTACCAGACCTTGAAGATTTTGTCGCCTAAAAAAGAAATAAAATGTAAACTTTAGCCTCTTAAGGCCCAAGCTGTTTATTTACATGCTTTTTTTTTATTTTTCTTTGTTATTTGGGCTTATTGGACCCTAATTAGAATAAAAACTAAGAATCATCTTTTGATATGATGTACTTAGTCCATAAGTACACAAATGTGTACTTCATGTTTAGTGACATGCTAATTCTTATTTTTACACTTTTTTCCCCCCAAATTCCATTGTATGTTATACTCTTCTGACACCACCAGATGGCAGTATAAGTGTCCACATAAGTGGCCATAAGACCCCAATTCAGTAGTGTACGCCATTTTGGGAATAAGAGCTAAAAGGTGCTGTCCACGTATGTGGCCACTAAGCCTTTAGAGGTTTTAATATCTCATTAAAACAAAGCCTTTTCTACTTTTAACTTCAAAATATTAGTCGTATAATTAATGCTCTTTAAAGCCGTCATTCTATGTTGTTATTGTGTATCTTGCAAGAGGAATCCCACTTCTGACACATTTCTTTTCTAACTTACCAGACCTTGAAGATTGTGTCGCCTAAAAAAGAAATACAATTTCAACTTTAGCCTCTTAAGGCCCAAGCTGTTTATTTACAAGCTTTTTTTTATTTTTTATTTGCTATTTGGGTTTATTTGACCCTAATTAGTATAAAAACTAAGAATCATCGTTTGATATGATGTACTTAGTCCATAAGTACACAAACGTGTACTTCATGTTTAGAGATTTGCTAATTCTTATTTTTACACTTTTTTTTTCCAAATTCCATTGTATGTTATACTCTTCTGACACCACCAGATGGCAGTATAAGTGTCCACATAAGCGGCCATAACACCCCAATTCAGTAGTGTACACCATTTTGGAAATAAGAGCTAAAAGGTGCTGTCCACGTATGTGGCCACTAAGCCTTTAGAGGTGTTTAATATCTCATTAAAACAAAGCCTTTTCTACTTTTAACTTCAAAATATTAGTCGTATAATTAATGCATCTTTAAAGCTGTCATTTTATGTTATTGTGTATTTTGCGAGAGGAATCCCACTTCTGACACCTTCCTTTTCTAACTTACCAGACCTTGAAGATTTTGTCGCCTAAAAAAGAAATAAAATGTCAACTTTAGCCTCTTAAGGCCCAAGCTGTTTATTTACATGCTTTTTTATTTTTCTTTGCTATTTGGGCTTATTGGACCCTAAATAGAATAAAAACTAAGAATCATCTTTTGATATGATGTACTTAGTCCATAAGTACACAAATGTGTACTTCATGTTTAGTGACATGCTAATTCTTATTTTTACACTTTTTCCCCCCAAATTCCATTGCATGTTATACTCTTCTGACACCACCAGATGGCAGTATAAGTGTCCACATAAGTGGCCATAACACCCCAATTCAGTAGTGTACACCATTTTGGAAATAAGAGCTAAAAGGTGCTGTCCACATATGTGGCCACTAAGCCTTTAGAGGTTTTAATATCTCATTAAAACAAAGCCTTTTCTACTTTTAACTTCAAAATATTAGTCGTATAATTAATGTGTCTTTAAAGTCATCATTCTATGTTGTTATTGTGTATCTTGCAAGAGGAATCCCACTTCTGACACCTTCCTTTTCTAACTTACCAGACCTTGAAGATTTTGTCGCCTAAAAAAGAAATAAAATGTCAACTTTAGCCTCTTAAGGCCCAAGCTGTTTGTTTACATGCTTTTTTGTATTTTTCTTTGTTATTTGGGCTTATTGGACCCTAATTAGAATAAAAACTAAGAATCATCTTTTGATATGTTGTACTTAGTCCATAAGTACACAAATGTGTACTTCATGTTTAGTGACATGCTAATTCTTATTTTTACACTTTTTCCCCCCAAATTCCATTGTATGTTATACTCTTCTGACACCACCAGATAGCAGTATAAGTGTCCACATAAGTGGCCATAAGACCCCAATTCAGTAGTGTACACCATTTTGGAAATAAGAGCTAAAAGGTGCTGTCCACGTATGTGGCCACTAAGCCTTTAGAGGTTTTAATATCTCATTAAAACAAAGCCTTTTCTACTTTTAACTTCAAAATATTAGTCGTATAATTAATGCATCTTTAAAGCCATCATTTTATGTTATTGTGTATCTTGCAAGAGGAATCCCACTTCTGACACCTTCCTTTTCTAACTTACCAGACCTTGAAGATTTTGTTGCCTAAAAAAAGAAATAAAATGTCAACTTTAGCCTCTTAAGGCCCAAGCTGTTTATTTACATGCTGTTTTTAAAATTTCTTTGCTATTTGGGCTTATTGGACCCTAATTAGAATAAAAACTAAGAATCATCTTTTGATATGATATGAGTACACAAACGTGTACTTCATGTTTAGAGACTTGCTAATTCTTATTTTTACACTTTTTTTTTCCAAATTCCATTGTATTTAATACTCTTCTGACACCACCAGATGGCAGTATAAGTGTCCACATAAGCGGCCATAAGACCCCAATTCAGTAGTGTACACCATTTTGGAAATAAGAGCTAAAAGGTGCTGTCCACGTATGTGGCCACTAAGCCTTTAGAGGTTTTAATATCTCATTAAAACAAAGCCTTTTCTACTTTTAACTTCAAAATATTAGTCGTATAATTAATGCATCTTTAAAGCCCTCATTTTATGTTATTGTGTATTTTGCGAGAGGAATCCCACTTCTGACACCTTCCTTTTCTAACTTACCAGACCTTGAAGATTTTGTCGCCTAAAAAAGAAATAAAATGTCAACTTTAGCCTCTTAAGGCCCAAGCTGTTTATTTACATGCTTTTTTATTTTTCTTTGCTATTTGGGCTTATTGGACCCTAAATAGAATAAAAACTAAGAATCATCTTTTGATATGATGTACTTAGTCCATAAGTACACAAATGTGTACTTCATGTTTAGTGACATGCTAATTCTTATTTTTACACTTTTTCCCCCCAAATTCCATTGCATGTTATACTCTTCTGACACCACCAGATGGCAGTATAAGTGTCCACATAAGTGGCCATAACACCCCAATTCAGTAGTGTACACCATTTTGGAAATAAGAGCTAAAAGGTGCTGTCCACATATGTGGCCACTAAGCCTTTAGAGGTTTTAATATCTCATTAAAACAAAGCCTTTTCTACTTTTAACTTCAAAATATTAGTCGTATAATTAATGTGTCTTTAAAGTCATCATTCTATGTTGTTATTGTGTATCTTGCAAGAGGAATCCCACTTCTGACACCTTCCTTTTCTAACTTACCAGACCTTGAAGATTTTGTCGCCTAAAAAAGAAATAAAATGTCAACTTTAGCCTCTTAAGGCCCAAGCTGTTTGTTTACATGCTTTTTTGTATTTTTCTTTGTTATTTGGGCTTATTGGACCCTAATTAGAATAAAAACTAAGAATCATCTTTTGATATGTTGTACTTAGTCCATAAGTACACAAATGTGTACTTCATGTTTAGTGACATGCTAATTCTTATTTTTACACTTTTTCCCCCCAAATTCCATTGTATGTTATACTCTTCTGACACCACCAGATAGCAGTATAAGTGTCCACATAAGTGGCCATAAGACCCCAATTCAGTAGTGTACACCATTTTGGAAATAAGAGCTAAAAGGTGCTGTCCACGTATGTGGCCACTAAGCCTTTAGAGGTTTTAATATCTCATTAAAACAAAGCCTTTTCTACTTTTAACTTCAAAATATTAGTCGTATAATTAATGCATCTTTAAAGCCATCATTTTATGTTATTGTGTATCTTGCAAGAGGAATCCCACTTCTGACACCTTCCTTTTCTAACTTACCAGACCTTGAAGATTTTGTTGCCTAAAAAAAGAAATAAAATGTCAACTTTAGCCTCTTAAGGCCCAAGCTGTTTATTTACATGCTGTTTTTAAAATTTCTTTGCTATTTGGGCTTATTGGACCCTAATTAGAATAAAAACTAAGAATCATCTTTTGATATGATATGAGTACACAAACGTGTACTTCATGTTTAGAGACTTGCTAATTCTTATTTTTACACTTTTTTTTTCCAAATTCCATTGTATTTAATACTCTTCTGACACCACCAGATGGCAGTATAAGTGTCCACATAAGCGGCCATAAGACCCCAATTCAGTAGTGTACACCATTTTGGAAATAAGAGCTAAAAGGTGCTGTCCACGTATGTGGCCACTAAGCCTTTAGAGGTTTTAATATCTCATTAAAACAAAGCCTTTTCTACTTTTAACTTCAAAATATTAGTCGTATAATTAATGCATCTTTAAAGCCCTCATTTTATGTTATTGTGTATTTTGCGAGAGGAATCCCACTTCTGACACCTTCCTTTTCTAACTTACCAGACCTTGAAGATTTTGTTGCCTAAAAAAGAAATAAAATGTCAACTTCAGCCTCTTAAGGCCCAAGCTGTTTGTTTACATGCTTTTTTATTTCTCTTTGCTATTTGGGCTTATTGGACCCTAATTAGAATAAAAACTAAGAATCATCTTTTGATATGATGTACTTAGTCCATAAGTACACAAACGTGTACTTCATGTTTAGTGACATGCTAATTCTTATTTTACACTTTTTTCCCCCAAATTCCATTGTATTTAATACTCTTCTGACACCTTCAGATGGCAGTATAAGTGTCCACATAAGTGGCCATAAGACCCCAATTCAGTAGTGTACACCATTTTGGAAATAAGAGCTAAAAGGTGCTGTCCACGTATGTGGCCACTAAGCCTTTAGAGGTTTTAATATCTCATTAAAACAAAGCCTTTTCTACTTTTAACTTCAAAATATTAGTCGTATAATTAATGCATCTTTAAAGCCGTCATTTTATGTTATTGTGTATCTTGCAAGAGGAATCCCACTTCTGACACTTTCCTTTTTATAACTTACCAGACCTTAAAGATTTTGTCGCCTAAAAAAGAAATAACATGTCAACTTTAGCCTCTTAAGGCCCAAGCTGTTTATTTACATGCTTTTTTTTTTATTTTTCTTTGTTATTTGGGCTTATGTGACCCTAATTAGAATAAAAACTAAGAATCATCTTTTGATATGTTGTACTTAGTCCATAAGTACACAAACGTGTACTTCATGTTTAGTGACATGCTAATTCTTATTTTTACACTTTTTTTTTCTCCAAATTCCATTGTATGTTATACTCTTCTGACACCACCAGATGGCAGTATAAGTGTCCACATAAGTGGCCATAAGACCCCAATTCAGTAGTGTACACCATTTTGGAAATAAGAGCTAAAAGGTGCTGTCCACGTATGTGGCCACTAAGCCTTTAGAGGTTTTAATATCTCATTAAAACAAAGCCTTTTCTACTTTTAACTTCAAAATATTAGTCGTATAATTAATGCTCTTTAAAGCCGTCATTCTATGTTGTTATTGTGTATCTTGCAAGAGGAATCCCACTTCTGACACCTTCCTTTTCTAACTTACCAGACCTTGAAGATTTTGTCGCCTAAAAAAGAAATAACATGTCAACTTTAGCCTCTTAAGGTCCAAGCTGTTTATTTACATGCTTTTTTATTTTTCTTTGCTATTTGGGCTTATGTGACCCTATTTAGAATAAAAACTAAGAATCATCTTTTGATATGTTGTACTTAGTCCATAAGTACACAAACGTGTACTTCATGTTTAGTGACATGCTAATTCTTATTTTTACACTTTTTTTCCCCAAATTCCATTGTATTCAATACTCTTCTGACACCACCAGATGGCAGTATAAGTGTCCACATAAGTGGCCATAAGACCCCAATTCAGTAGTGTACACCATTTTGGAAATAAGAGCCAAAAGGTGCTGTCCACGTATGTGGCCACTAAGCCTTTAGAGGTGTTTAATATCTCATTAAAACAAAGCCTTTTCTACTTTTAACTTCAAAATATTAGTCGTATAATTAATGCATCTTTAAAGCCGTCATTTTATGTTATTGTGTATCTTGCAAGAGGAATCCCACTTCTGACACCTTCCTTTTTTAACTTACCAGACCTTGAAGATTTTGTCGCCTAAAAAAGAAATAAAATGTCAACTTTAGCCTCTTAAGGCCCAAGCTGTTTATTTACATGCTTTTTTTTTATTTTTCTTTGTTATTTGGGCTTATGTGACCCTAATTAGAATAAAAACTAAGAATCATTTTTTGATATGATGTACTTAGTCCATGTTTAGTCACATGCTAATTCTTATTTTTACACTTTTTCCCCCCCAAATTCCATTGTATGTTATACT